>NW_027664321.1:0-168543 GCF_963455305.1 Plecotus auritus | reverse complement strand
TTTTCGGCTAAACTGTGTTTAAAACGCAAAGAAGTGAGTGCGATACTGGTTACTTCTATAATTTAGTGTAAAAAGGCTGTCAATTTAGGAATAAAGTTGAGGAAACACCAGTTCTTCTTCACAGAGCTGATGTAACAGCATAAATGTATTGAAAACACTTAGAAATCACCATGATAGTGAAGCCAGTGTTCAATGTAGTAATAATTTACATTGAAAGTCTAGTATATTTGGCAAAACGCTTTATAAATACTTGAAATCCAGTAAATGAGCTTAAATCACTGGTCAAAAGTAGTTCAAACACAGTGAATTCAAAGAAAAGACTAAGGACATATATGGAGATGAGTGAAACAATAAGAATACAAGTTCATTGAGCTTGAATACACGAAAAACACTGTATATTTTCGGCTAAACTGTGTTTAAAATGTAGAGAAGTGAGTGCGATACTGGTTACTTCTATAATTAAGTGTAAAAAGGCTGTCAATTTAGGAATAAAGTTGAGGAAACACCAGTTCTTCTTCACAGAGCTAATGTAACAGCATAAATGTATTGAAAACCCTTAGAAATCACCATGATAGTGAAGCCAGTGTTCAATGTAGTAATAATTTACATTGAGAGTCTAGTATATTTGGCAAAACGCTTTATAAATACTTGAAATCCAGTAAATGAGCTTCAATCACTAGTCAAAAGTAGTTCAAACACAGTGAATTCAAAGAAAAGACTAAGGACATATATGGAGATGAGTGAAACACTAAGATACAAGTCCATTGAGCTTGAATGCATGAACAACACTGTTCATTTTCGGCTAAACTGTGTTTAAAACGCAGAGAAGTGAGTGCGATACCGGTTACTTCTAAATTTAGTGTTAAAGGGCTGTCAATTGAGGAATAAAGTTGGTGAAACATCAGTTCTTCTTCACAGAGGTGATGTAACAGTATAAATGTATTGAAAACCCTTAGAAATCACCATGATAGTGAAGCCAGTGTTCAATGTAGTAATAATTTACATTGAAAGTCTAGTATATTTGGCAAAACGCTTTATAAATACTTGAAATCCAGTAAATGAGCTTCAATCACTGGTCAAAAGTAGTTCAAACACAGTGAATTCAAAGACTAAGGACATATATGGAGATGAGTGAAACAATAAGATACAAGTTCATTGAGCTTGAATGCATGAACAACACTGTTCATTTTCGGCTAAACTGTGTTTAAAACGCAGAGAAGTGAGTGCGATACCGCTTACTTCTAAATTTAGTGTAATAGGGCTATCAATTTAGGAATAAAGTGGATGAAACATCAGTTCTTCTTCACAGACTGATGTAACAGCATAAATGTATTGAAAACTCTGAGAAATCACCATTGTAGTTAAGCCAGTGTTCAATGTAGTAATTATTTACATTGAAAGTCTAGTATATTTGGCAAAAAGCTATATAAATACTTGAAATTCAGTAAATGAGGTTCAATCACTGGTCAAAAGTAGATCAAACACTGTGAATTCAAAGGAAAGACTAAAAAAATATATAGAAAGGTGCCTGAAACAAAAGGAATACAAGTTCACTGAGCTTTAATACACGAAAGAATTTATTTTCGGCTAAACTGTGTTTAAAACGCAAAGAAGTGAGTGCGATACTGGTTACTTCTATAATTTAGTGTAAGAAGGCTGTCAATTTAGTAATAAAGTTGAGGAAACACCAGATCTTCTTCACAGAGCTGATGTAACAGCATAAATGTATTGAAAACACTTAGAAATCACCATGATAGTGAAGCCAGTGTTCAATGTAGTAATAATTTACATTGAAAGTCTAGTATATTTGGCAAAACGCTTTATAAATACTTGAAATCCAGTAAATGAGCTTCAATCACTGGTCAAAAGTAGTTCAAACACAGTGAATTCAAAGAAAAGACTAAGGACATATATGGAGATGAGTGAAACAATAAGAATACAAGTTCATTGAGCTTGAATACACGAAAAACACTGTATATTTTCGGCTAAACTGTGTTTAAAATGTAGAGAAGTGAGTGCGATACTGGTTACTTCTATAATTAAGTGTAAAAAGGCTGTCAATTTAGGAATAAAGTTGAGGAAACACCAGTTCTTCTTCACAGAGCTAATGTAACAGCATAAATGTATTGAAAACCCTTAGAAATCACCATGATAGTGAAGCCAGTGTTCAATGTAGTAATAATTTACATTGAAAGTCTAGTATATTTGGCAAAACGCTTTATAAATACTTGAAATCCAGTAAATGAGCTTCAATCATTGGTCAAAAGTAGTTCAAACACAGTGAATTCAAAGAAAAGACTAAGGACATATATGGAGATTAGTGAAACAATAAGATACAAGTTCATTGAGCTTGAATGCATGAACAACACTGTTCATTTTCGGCTAAACTGTGTTTAAAATGCATAGAAGTGAGTGCGATACCGGTTACTTCTAAATTTAGTGTAATAGGGCTATCAATTTAGGAATAAAGTGGATGGAACATCAGTTCTTCTTCATAGAGGTGATGTAACAGTATAAATGTATTGAAAACTCTTAGAAATCACCATGATAGTGAAGCCAGTGTTCAATGTAGTAATAATTTACATTGAAAGTCTAGTTTATTTGGCAAAACGCTTTATAAATACTTGAAATCGAGTAAATGAGCTTCAATCACTGGTCAAAAGTAGTTCAAACACAGTGAATTCAAAGGAAAGACTAAAAAAATATATAGAAAGGTGCCTGAAACAAAAGGAATACAAGTTCACTGAGCTTTAATACACGAAAGAATTTATTTTCGGCTAAACTGTGTTTAAAACGCAAAGAAGTGAGTGCGATACTGGTTACTTATATAATTTAGTGTAAAAAGGCTGTCAATTTAGGAATAAAGTTGAGGAAACACCAGTTATTCTTCACAGAGCTCATGTAACAGCATAAATGTATTGAAAACCCTTAGAAATCACCATGATAGTGAATCCAGTGTTCAATGTAGTAATAATTTACATTGAAAGTCTAGTATATTTGGCAAAACGCTTTATAAATACTTGGAAATCCAGTAAATGAGCTTCAATCACTGGTCAAAAGTCGTTCAAACACAGTGAATTCAAAGGAAAGAGTAAGGAAATACATGAAGATGCCTGAAACAATAAGAATACAAGTTCATTGAGCTTGAATGCATGAACAACACTGTTCATTTTGGGCTAAACTGTGTTTAAAACGCAGAGAAGTGAGTGCGATACCGCTTACTTCTAAATTTAGTGTAATAGGGCTATCAATTTAGGAATAAAGTGGATGAAACATCAGTTCTTCTTCACAGACTGATGTAACAGCATAAATGTATTGAAAACTCTGAGAAATCACCATTGTAGTTAAGCCAGTGTTCAATGTAGTAATAATTTACATTGAAAGTCTAGTATATTTGGCAAAACGCTTTATAAATACTTGAAATTCAGTAAATGAGGTTCAATCACTGGTCAAAAGTAGATCAAACACTGTGAATTCAAAGGAAAGACTAAAAAAATATATAGAAAGGTGCCTGAAACAAAAGGAATACAAGTTCACTGAGCTTTAATACACGAAAGAATTTATTTTCGGCTAAACTGTGTTTAAAACGCAAAGAAGTGAGTGCGATACTGGTTACTTCTATAATTTAGTGTAAAAAGGCTGTCAATTTAGGAATAAAGTTGAGGAAACACCAGTTCTTCTTCACAGAGCTAATGTAACAGCATAAAAGTATTGAAAACCCTTAGAAATCACCATGATAGTGAAGCCAGTGTTCAATGTAGTAATAATTTACATTGAAAGTCTAGTATATTTGGCGAAACGCTTTATAAATACTTGAAATCCAGTAAATGAGCTTCAATCACTGGTCAAAAGTAGTTCAAACACAGTGAATTCAAAGAAAAGACTAAGGACATATATGGAGATGAGTGAAACACTAAGATACAAGTCCATTGAGCTTGAATGCATGAACAACACTGTTCATTTTCGGCTAAACTGTGTTTAAAACGCAGAGAAGTGAGTGCGATACCGGTTACTTCTAAATTTAGTGTTAAAGGGCTGTCAATTGAGGAATAAAGTGGATGAAACATCAGTTCTTCTTCACAGACTGATGTAACAGCATAAATGTATTGAAAACTCTGAGAAATCACCATTGTAGTTAAGCCAGTGTTCAATGTAGTAATAATTTACATTGAAAGTCTAGTATATTTGGCAAAACGCTATATAAATACTTGAAATTCAGTAAATGAGGTTCAATCACTAGTCAAAAGTAGATCAAACACTGTGAATTCAAAGGATAGACTAAAAAAATATATAGAAAGGTGCCTGAAACAAAAGGAATACAAGTTCACTGAGCTTTAATACAGGAAAGAATTTATTTTCGGCTAAACTGTGTTTAAAACGCAAAAAAGTGAGTGCGATACTGGTTACTTCTATAATTTAGTGTAAAAAGGCTGTCAATTTAGTAATAAAGTTGAGGAAACACCAGTTCTTCTTCACAGAGCTGATGTAACAGCATAAATGTATTGAAAACACTTAGAAATCACCATGATAGTGAAGCCAGTGTTCAATGTAGTAATAATTTACATTGAAAGTCTAGTATATTTGGCAAAACGCTTTATAAATACTTGAAATCCAGTAAATGAGCTTCAATCACTGGTCAGAAGTAGTTCAAACACAGTGAATTCAAAGAAAAGACTAAGGACATATATGGAGATGAGTGAAACAATAAGAATACAAGTTCATTGAGCTTGAATGCATGAACAACACTTCATTTTCGGCTAAACTGTGTTTAAAATGCATAGAAGTGAGTGCGATACCGGTTACTTCTAAATTTAGTGTAATAGGGCTATCAATTTACGAATAAAGTGGATGAAACATCAGTTCTTCTTCATAGAGGTGATGTAACAGTATAAATGTATTGAAAACTCTTAGAAATCACCATGATAGTGAAGCCAGTGTTCAATGTAGTAATAATTTACATTGAAAGTCTAGTTTATTTGGCAAAATGCTTTATAAATACTTGAAATCGAGTAAATGAG
The DNA here is from genome assembly GCF_963455305.1 of Plecotus auritus. Lineage (NCBI taxonomy): Eukaryota > Metazoa > Chordata > Mammalia > Chiroptera > Vespertilionidae > Plecotus > Plecotus auritus. The sequence continues at coordinate 163,525 of NW_027664321.1, read as the reverse complement.
CTTCAATCACTGGTCAAAAGTAGTTCAAACACAGTGAATTCAAAGGAAAGACTAAAAAAATATATAGAAAGGTGCCTGAAACAAAAGGAATACAAGTTCACTGAGCTTTAATACACGAAAGAATTTATTTTCGGCTAAACTGTGTTTAAAACGCAAAGAAGTGAGTGCGATACTGGTTACTTATATAATTTAGTGTAAAAAGGTTGTCAATTTAGGAATAAAGTTGAGGAAACACCAGTTATTCTTCACAGAGCTGAATGTAACAGCATAAATGTATTGAAAACCCTTAGAAATCACCATGATAGTGAAGCCAGTGTTCAATGTAGTAATAATTTACATTGAAAGTCTAGTATATTTGGCAAAACGCTTTATAAATACTTGAAATCCAGTAAATGAGCTTCAATCACTGGTCAAAAGTAGTTCAAACACAGTGAATTCAAAGACTAAGGACATATATGGAGATGAGTGAAACAATAAGATACAAGTTCATTGAGCTTGAATGCATGAACAACACTGTTCATTTTCGGCTAAACTGTGTTTAAAACGCAGAGAAGTGAGTGCGATACCGCTTACTTCTAAATTTAGTGTAATAGGGCTATCAATTTAGGAATAAAGTGGATGAAACATCAGTTCTTCTTCACAGACTGATGTAACAGCATAAATGTATTGAAAACTCTGAGAAATCACCATTGTAGTTAAGCCAGTGTTCAATGTAGTAATAATTTACATTGAAAGTCTAGTATATTTGGCAAAACGCTTTATAAATACTTGAAATTCAGTAAATGAGGTTCAATCACTGGTCAAAGTAGATCAAACACTGTGAATTCAAAGGAAAGACTAAAAAAATATATAGAAAGGTGCCTGAAACAAAAGGAATACAAGTTCACTGAGCTTTAATACACGAAAGAATTTATTTTCGGCTAAACTGTGTTTAAAACGCAAAGAAGTGAGTGCGATACTGGTTACTTCTATAATTTAGTGTAAAAAGGCTGTCAATTTAGGAATAAAGTTGAGGAAACACCAGTTCTTCTTCACAGAGCTAATGTAACAGCATAAATGTATTGAAAACCCTTAGAAATCACCATGATAGTGAAGCCAGTGTTCAATGTAGTAATAATTTACATTGAAAGTCTAGTATATTTGGCGAAACGCTTTATAAATACTTGAAATCCAGTAAATGAGCTTCAATCACTGGTCAAAAGTAGTTCAAACACAGTGAATTCAAAGAAAAGACTAAGGACATATATGGAGATGAGTGAAACACTAAGATACAAGTCCATTGAGCTTGAATGCATGAACAACACTGTTCATTTTCGGCTAAACTGTGTTTAAAACGCAGAGAAGTGAGTGCGATACCGGTTACTTCTAAATTTAGTGTTAAAGGGCTGTCAATTGAGGAATAAAGTGGATGAAACATCAGTTCTTCTTCACAGAGGTGATGTAACAGTATAAATGTATTGAAAACCCTTAGAAATCACCATGATAGTGAAGCCAGTGTTCAATGTAGTAATAATTTACATTGAAAGTCTAGTATATTTGGCAAAACGCTTTATAAATACTTGAAATCCAGTAAATGAGCTTCAATCACTGGTCAAAAGTAGTTCAAACACAGTGAATTCAAAGACTAAGGACATATATGGAGATGAGTGAAACAATAAGATACAAGTTCATTGAGCTTGAATGCATGAACAACACTGTTCATTTTCGGCTAAACTGTGTTTAAAATGTAGAGAAGTGAGTGCGATACTGGTTACTTCTATAATTAAGTGTAAAAAGGCTGTCAATTTAGGAATAAAGTTGAGGAAACACCAGTTCTTCTTCACAGAGCTAATGTAACAGCATAAATGTATTGAAAACCCTTAGAAATCACCATGATAGTGAAGCCAGTGTTCAATGTAGTAATAATTTACATTGAAAGTCTAGTATATTTGGCAAAACGCTTTATAAATACTTGAAATCCAGTAAATGAGCTTCAATCACTGGTCAAAAGTAGTTCAAACACAGTGAATTCAAAGAAAAGACTAAGGACATATATGGAGATGAGTGAAACACTAAGATACAAGTCCATTGAGCTTGAATGCATGAACAACACTGTTCATTTTCGGCTAAACTGTGTTTAAAACGCAGAGAAGTGAGTGCGATACCGGTTACTTCTAAATTTAGTGTTAAAGGGCTGTCAATTGAGGAATAAAGTTGGTGAAACATCAGTTCTTCTTCACAGAGGTGATGTAACAGTATAAATGTATTGAAAACCCTTAGAAATCACCATGATAGTGAAGCCAGTGTTCAATGTAGTAATAATTTACATTGAAAGTCTAGTATATTTGGCAAAACGCTTTATAAATACTTGAAATCCAGTAAATGAGCTTCAATCACTGGTCAAAAGTAGTTCAAACACAGTGAATTCAAAGACTAAGGACATATATGGAGATGAGTGAAACAATAAGATACAAGTTCATTGAGCTTGAATGCATGAACAACACTGTTCATTTTCGGCTAAACTGTGTTTAAAACGCAGAGAAGTGAGTGCGATACCGCTTACTTCTAAATTTAGTGTAATAGGGCTATCAATTTAGGAATAAAGTGGATGAAACATCAGTTCTTCTTCACAGACTGATGTAACAGCATAAATGTATTGAAAACTCTGAGAAATCACCATTGTAGTTAAGCCAGTGTTCAATGTAGTAATTATTTACATTGAAAGTCTAGTATATTTGGCAAAAAGCTATATAAATACTTGAAATTCAGTAAATGAGGTTCAATCACTGGTCAAAAGTAGATCAAACACTGTGAATTCAAAGGAAAGACTAAAAAAATATATAGAAAGGTGCCTGAAACAAAAGGAATACAAGTTCACTGAGCTTTAATACACGAAAGAATTTATTTTCGGCTAAACTGTGTTTAAAACGCAAAGAAGTGAGTGCGATACTGGTTACTTCTATAATTTAGTGTAAGAAGGCTGTCAATTTAGTAATAAAGTTGAGGAAACACCAGATCTTCTTCACAGAGCTGATGTAACAGCATAAATGTATTGAAAACACTTAGAAATCACCATGATAGTGAAGCCAGTGTTCAATGTAGTAATAATTTACATTGAAAGTCTAGTATATTTGGCAAAACGCTTTATAAATACTTGAAATCCAGTAAATGAGCTTCAATCACTGGTCAAAAGTAGTTCAAACACAGTGAATTCAAAGAAAAGACTAAGGACATATATGGAGATGAGTGAAACAATAAGAATACAAGTTCATTGAGCTTGAATACACGAAAAACACTGTATATTTTCGGCTAAACTGTGTTTAAAATGTAGAGAAGTGAGTGCGATACTGGTTACTTCTATAATTAAGTGTAAAAAGGCTGTCAATTTAGGAATAAAGTTGAGGAAACACCAGTTCTTCTTCACAGAGCTAATGTAACAGCATAAATGTATTGAAAACCCTTAGAAATCACCATGATAGTGAAGCCAGTGTTCAATGTAGTAATAATTTACATTGAAAGTCTAGTATATTTGGCAAAACGCTTTATAAATACTTGAAATCCAGTAAATGAGCTTCAATCATTGGTCAAAAGTAGTTCAAACACAGTGAATTCAAAGAAAAGACTAAGGACATATATGGAGATTAGTGAAACAATAAGATACAAGTTCATTGAGCTTGAATGCATGAACAACACTGTTCATTTTCGGCTAAACTGTGTTTAAAATGCATAGAAGTGAGTGCGATACCGGTTACTTCTAAATTTAGTGTAATAGGGCTATCAATTTAGGAATAAAGTGGATGGAACATCAGTTCTTCTTCATAGAGGTGATGTAACAGTATAAATGTATTGAAAACTCTTAGAAATCACCATGATAGTGAAGCCAGTGTTCAATGTAGTAATAATTTACATTGAAAGTCTAGTTTATTTGGCAAAACGCTTTATAAATACTTGAAATCGAGTAAATGAGCTTCAATCACTGGTCAAAAGTAGTTCAAACACAGTGAATTCAAAGGAAAGACTAAAAAAATATATAGAAAGGTGCCTGAAACAAAAGGAATACAAGTTCACTGAGCTTTAATACACGAAAGAATTTATTTTCGGCTAAACTGTGTTTAAAACGCAAAGAAGTGAGTGCGATACTGGTTACTTATATAATTTAGTGTAAAAAGGCTGTCAATTTAGGAATAAAGTTGAGGAAACACCAGTTATTCTTCACAGAGCTCATGTAACAGCATAAATGTATTGAAAACCCTTAGAAATCACCATGATAGTGAATCCAGTGTTCAATGTAGTAATAATTTACATTGAAAGTCTAGTATATTTGGCAAAACGCTTTATAAATACTTGGAAATCCAGTAAATGAGCTTCAATCACTGGTCAAAAGTCGTTCAAACACAGTGAATTCAAAGGAAAGAGTAAGGAAATACATGAAGATGCCTGAAACAATAAGAATACAAGTTCATTGAGCTTGAATGCATGAACAACACTGTTCATTTTGGGCTAAACTGTGTTTAAAACGCAGAGAAGTGAGTGCGATACCGCTTACTTCTAAATTTAGTGTAATAGGGCTATCAATTTAGGAATAAAGTGGATGAAACATCAGTTCTTCTTCACAGACTGATGTAACAGCATAAATGTATTGAAAACTCTGAGAAATCACCATTGTAGTTAAGCCAGTGTTCAATGTAGTAATAATTTACATTGAAAGTCTAGTATATTTGGCAAAACGCTTTATAAATACTTGAAATTCAGTAAATGAGGTTCAATCACTGGTCAAAAGTAGATCAAACACTGTGAATTCAAAGGAAAGACTAAAAAAATATATAGAAAGGTGCCTGAAACAAAAGGAATACAAGTTCACTGAGCTTTAATACACGAAAGAATTTATTTTCGGCTAAACTGTGTTTAAAACGCAAAGAAGTGAGTGCGATACTGGTTACTTCTATAATTTAGTGTAAAAAGGCTGTCAATTTAGGAATAAAGTTGAGGAAACACCAGTTCTTCTTCACAGAGCTAATGTAACAGCATAAAAGTATTGAAAACCCTTAGAAATCACCATGATAGTGAAGCCAGTGTTCAATGTAGTAATAATTTACATTGAAAGTCTAGTATATTTGGCGAAACGCTTTATAAATACTTGAAATCCAGTAAATGAGCTTCAATCACTGGTCAAAAGTAGTTCAAACACAGTGAATTCAAAGAAAAGACTAAGGACATATATGGAGATGAGTGAAACACTAAGATACAAGTCCATTGAGCTTGAATGCATGAACAACACTGTTCATTTTCGGCTAAACTGTGTTTAAAACGCAGAGAAGTGAGTGCGATACCGGTTACTTCTAAATTTAGTGTTAAAGGGCTGTCAATTGAGGAATAAAGTGGATGAAACATCAGTTCTTCTTCACAGACTGATGTAACAGCATAAATGTATTGAAAACTCTGAGAAATCACCATTGTAGTTAAGCCAGTGTTCAATGTAGTAATAATTTACATTGAAAGTCTAGTATATTTGGCAAAACGCTATATAAATACTTGAAATTCAGTAAATGAGGTTCAATCACTAGTCAAAAGTAGATCAAACACTGTGAATTCAAAGGATAGACTAAAAAAATATATAGAAAGGTGCCTGAAACAAAAGGAATACAAGTTCACTGAGCTTTAATACAGGAAAGAATTTATTTTCGGCTAAACTGTGTTTAAAACGCAAAAAAGTGAGTGCGATACTGGTTACTTCTATAATTTAGTGTAAAAAGGCTGTCAATTTAGTAATAAAGTTGAGGAAACACCAGTTCTTCTTCACAGAGCTGATGTAACAGCATAAATGTATTGAAAACACTTAGAAATCACCATGATAGTGAAGCCAGTGTTCAATGTAGTAATAATTTACATTGAAAGTCTAGTATATTTGGCAAAACGCTTTATAAATACTTGAAATCCAGTAAATGAGCTTCAATCACTGGTCAGAAGTAGTTCAAACACAGTGAATTCAAAGAAAAGACTAAGGACATATATGGAGATGAGTGAAACAATAAGAATACAAGTTCATTGAGCTTGAATGCATGAACAACACTTCATTTTCGGCTAAACTGTGTTTAAAATGCATAGAAGTGAGTGCGATACCGGTTACTTCTAAATTTAGTGTAATAGGGCTATCAATTTACGAATAAAGTGGATGAAACATCAGTTCTTCTTCATAGAGGTGATGTAACAGTATAAATGTATTGAAAACTCTTAGAAATCACCATGATAGTGAAGCCAGTGTTCAATGTAGTAATAATTTACATTGAAAGTCTAGTTTATTTGGCAAAATGCTTTATAAATACTTGAAATCGAGTAAATGAGCTTCAATCACTGGTCAAAAGTAGTTCAAACACAGTGAATTCAAAGGAAAGACTAAAAAAATATATAGAAAGGTGCCTGAAACAAAAGGAATACAAGTTCACTGAGCTTTAATACACGAAAGAATTTATTTTCGGCTAAACTGTGTTTAAAACGCAAAGAAGTGAGTGCGATACTGGTTACTTATATAATTTAGTGTAAAAAGGTTGTCAATTTAGGAATAAAGTTGAGGAAACACCAGTTATTCTTCACAGAGCTGAATGTAACAGCATAAATGTATTGAAAACCCTTAGAAATCACCATGATAGTGAAGCCAGTGTTCAATGTAGTAATAATTTACATTGAAAGTCTAGTATATTTGGCAAAACGCTTTATAAATACTTGAAATCCAGTAAATGAGCTTCAATCACTGGTCAAAAGTAGTTCAAACACAGTGAATTCAAAGACTAAGGACATATATGGAGATGAGTGAAACAATAAGATACAAGTTCATTGAGCTTGAATGCATGAACAACACTGTTCATTTTCGGCTAAACTGTGTTTAAAACGCAGAGAAGTGAGTGCGATACCGCTTACTTCTAAATTTAGTGTAATAGGGCTATCAATTTAGGAATAAAGTGGATGAAACATCAGTTCTTCTTCACAGACTGATGTAACAGCATAAATGTATTGAAAACTCTGAGAAATCACCATTGTAGTTAAGCCAGTGTTCAATGTAGTAATAATTTACATTGAAAGTCTAGTATATTTGGCAAAACGCTTTATAAATACTTGAAATTCAGTAAATGAGGTTCAATCACTGGTCAAAGTAGATCAAACACTGTGAATTCAAAGGAAAGACTAAAAAAATATATAGAAAGGTGCCTGAAACAAAAGGAATACAAGTTCACTGAGCTTTAATACACGAAAGAATTTATTTTCGGCTAAACTGTGTTTAAAACGCAAAGAAGTGAGTGCGATACTGGTTACTTCTATAATTTAGTGTAAAAAGGCTGTCAATTTAGGAATAAAGTTGAGGAAACACCAGTTCTTCTTCACAGAGCTAATGTAACAGCATAAATGTATTGAAAACCCTTAGAAATCACCATGATAGTGAAGCCAGTGTTCAATGTAGTAATAATTTACATTGAAAGTCTAGTATATTTGGCGAAACGCTTTATAAATACTTGAAATCCAGTAAATGAGCTTCAATCACTGGTCAAAAGTAGTTCAAACACAGTGAATTCAAAGAAAAGACTAAGGACATATATGGAGATGAGTGAAACACTAAGATACAAGTCCATTGAGCTTGAATGCATGAACAACACTGTTCATTTTCGGCTAAACTGTGTTTAAAACGCAGAGAAGTGAGTGCGATACCGGTTACTTCTAAATTTAGTGTTAAAGGGCTGTCAATTGAGGAATAAAGTGGATGAAACATCAGTTCTTCTTCACAGAGGTGATGTAACAGTATAAATGTATTGAAAACCCTTAGAAATCACCATGATAGTGAAGCCAGTGTTCAATGTAGTAATAATTTACATTGAAAGTCTAGTATATTTGGCAAAACGCTTTATAAATACTTGAAATCCAGTAAATGAGCTTCAATCACTGGTCAAAAGTAGTTCAAACACAGTGAATTCAAAGACTAAGGACATATATGGAGATGAGTGAAACAATAAGATACAAGTTCATTGAGCTTGAATGCATGAACAACACTGTTCATTTTCGGCTAAACTGTGTTTAAAATGTAGAGAAGTGAGTGCGATACTGGTTACTTCTATAATTAAGTGTAAAAAGGCTGTCAATTTAGGAATAAAGTTGAGGAAACACCAGTTCTTCTTCACAGAGCTAATGTAACAGCATAAATGTATTGAAAACCCTTAGAAATCACCATGATAGTGAAGCCAGTGTTCAATGTAGTAATAATTTACATTGAAAGTCTAGTATATTTGGCAAAACGCTTTATAAATACTTGAAATCCAGTAAATGAGCTTCAATCACTGGTCAAAAGTAGTTCAAACACAGTGAATTCAAAGAAAAGACTAAGGACATATATGGAGATGAGTGAAACACTAAGATACAAGTCCATTGAGCTTGAATGCATGAACAACACTGTTCATTTTCGGCTAAACTGTGTTTAAAACGCAGAGAAGTGAGTGCGATACCGGTTACTTCTAAATTTAGTGTTAAAGGGCTGTCAATTGAGGAATAAAGTGGATGAAACATCAGTTCTTCTTCACAGACTGATGTAACAGCATAAATGTATTGAAAACTCTGAGAAATCACCATTGTAGTTAAGCCAGTGTTCAATGTAGTAATAATTTACATTGAAAGTCTAGTATATTTGGCAAAACGCTATATAAATACTTGAAATTCAGTAAATGAGGTTCAATCACTGGTCAAAAGTAGATCAAACACTGTGAATTCAAAGGATAGACTAAAAAAATATATAGAAAGGTGCCTGAAACAAAAGGAATACAAGTTCACTGAGCTTTAATACAGGAAAGAATTTATTTTCGGCTAAACTGTGTTTAAAACGCAAAAAAGTGAGTGCGATACTGGTTACTTCTATAATTTAGTGTAAAAAGGCTGTCAATTTAGTAATAAAGTTGAGGAAACACCAGTTCTTCTTCACAGAGCTGATGTAACAGCATAAATGTATTGAAAACACTTAGAAATCACCATGATAGTGAAGCCAGTGTTCAATGTAGTAATAATTTACATTGAAAGTCTAGTATATTTGGCAAAACGCTTTATAAATACTTGAAATCCAGTAAATGAGCTTCAATCACTGGTCAGAAGTAGTTCAAACACAGTGAATTCAAAGAAAAGACTAAGGACATATATGGAGATGAGTGAAACAATAAGAATACAAGTTCATTGAGCTTGAATGCATGAACAACACTTCATTTTCGGCTAAACTGTGTTTAAAATGCATAGAAGTGAGTGCGATACCGGTTACTTCTAAATTTAGTGTAATAGGGCTATCAATTTACGAATAAAGTGGATGAAACATCAGTTCTTCTTCATAGAGGTGATGTAACAGTATAAATGTATTGAAAACTCTTAGAAATCACCATGATAGTGAAGCCAGTGTTCAATGTAGTAATAATTTACATTGAAAGTCTAGTTTATTTGGCAAAACGCTTTATAAATACTTGAAATCGAGTAAATGAGCTTCAATCACTGGTCAAAAGTAGTTCAAACACAGTGAATTCAAAGGAAAGACTAAAAAAATATATAGAAAGGTGCCTGAAACAAAAGGAATACAAGTTCACTGAGCTTTAATACACGAAAGAATTTATTTTCGGCTAAACTGTGTTTAAAACGCAAAGAAGTGAGTGCGATACTGGTTACTTATATAATTTAGTGTAAAAAGGCTGTCAATTTAGGAATAAAGTTGAGGAAACACCAGTTATTCTTCACAGAGCTCATGTAACAGCATAAATGTATTGAAAACCCTTAGAAATCACCATGATAGTGAATCCAGTGTTCAATGTAGTAATAATTTACATTGAAAGTCTAGTATATTTGGCAAAACGCTTTATAAATACTTGGAAATCCAGTAAATGAGCTTCAATCACTGGTCAAAAGTCGTTCAAACACAGTGAATTCAAAGGAAAGAGTAAGGAAATACATGAAGATGCCTGAAACAATAAGAATACAAGTTCATTGAGCTTGAATGCATGAACAACACTGTTCATTTTCGGCTAAACTGTGTTTAAAACGCAGAGAAGTGAGTGCGATACCGCTTACTTCTAAATTTAGTGTAATAGGGCTATCAATTTAGGAATAAAGTGGATGAAACATCAGTTCTTCTTCACAGACTGATGTAACAGCATAAATGTATTGAAAACTCTGAGAAATCACCATTGTAGTTAAGCCAGTGTTCAATGTAGTAATAATTTACATTGAAAGTCTAGTATATTTGGCAAAACGCTTTATAAATACTTGAAATTCAGTAAATGAGGTTCAATCACTGGTCAAAAGTAGATCAAACACTGTGAATTCAAAGGAAAGACTAAAAAAATATATAGAAAGGTGCCTGAAACAAAAGGAATACAAGTTCACTGAGCTTTAATACACGAAAGAATTTATTTTCGGCTAAACTGTGTTTAAAACGCAAAGAAGTGAGTGCGATACTGGTTACTTCTATAATTTAGTGTAAAAAGGCTGTCAATTTAGGAATAAAGTTGAGGAAACACCAGTTCTTCTTCACAGAGCTAATGTAACAGCATAAAAGTATTGAAAACCCTTAGAAATCACCATGATAGTGAAGCCAGTGTTCAATGTAGTAATAATTTACATTGAAAGTCTAGTATATTTGGCGAAACGCTTTATAAATACTTGAAATCCAGTAAATGAGCTTCAATCACTGGTCAAAAGTAGTTCAAACACAGTGAATTCAAAGAAAAGACTAAGGACATATATGGAGATGAGTGAAACACTAAGATACAAGTCCATTGAGCTTGAATGCATGAACAACACTGTTCATTTTCGGCTAAACTGTGTTTAAAACGCAGAGAAGTGAGTGCGATACCGGTTACTTCTAAATTTAGTGTTAAAGGGCTGTCAATTGAGGAATAAAGTGGATGAAACATCAGTTCTTCTTCACAGACTGATGTAACAGCATAAATGTATTGAAAACTCTGAGAAATCACCATTGTAGTTAAGCCAGTGTTCAATGTAGTAATAATTTACATTGAAAGTCTAGTATATTTGGCAAAACGCTATATAAATACTTGAAATTCAGTAAATGAGGTTCAATCACTGGTCAAAAGTAGATCAAACACTGTGAATTCAAAGGATAGACTAAAAAAATATATAGAAAGGTGCCTGAAACAAAAGGAATACAAGTTCACTGAGCTTTAATACAGGAAAGAATTTATTTTCGGCTAAACTGTGTTTAAAACGCAAAAAAGTGAGTGCGATACTGGTTACTTCTATAATTTAGTGTAAAAAGGCTGTCAATTTAGTAATAAAGTTGAGGAAACACCAGTTCTTCTTCACAGAGCTGATGTAACAGCATAAATGTATTGAAAACACTTAGAAATCACCATGATAGTGAAGCCAGTGTTCAATGTAGTAATAATTTACATTGAAAGTCTAGTATATTTGGCAAAACGCTTTATAAATACTTGAAATCCAGTAAATGAGCTTCAATCACTGGTCAGAAGTAGTTCAAACACAGTGAATTCAAAGAAAAGACTAAGGACATATATGGAGATGAGTGAAACAATAAGAATACAAGTTCATTGAGCTTGAATGCATGAACAACACTTCATTTTCGGCTAAACTGTGTTTAAAATGCATAGAAGTGAGTGCGATACCGGTTACTTCTAAATTTAGTGTAAAGGGCTATCAATTTACGAATAAAGTGGATGAAACATCAGTTCTTCTTCATAGAGGTGATGTAACAGTATAAATGTATTGAAAACTCTTAGAAATCACCATGATAGTGAAGCCAGTGTTCAATGTAGTAATAATTTACATTGAAAGTCTAGTTTATTTGGCAAAATGCTTTATAAATACTTGAAATCGAGTAAATGAGCTTCAATCACTGGTCAAAAGTAGTTCAAACACAGTGAATTCAAAGGAAAGACTAAAAAAATATATAGAAAGGTGCCTGAAACAAAAGGAATACAAGTTCACTGAGCTTTAATACACGAAAGAATTTATTTTCGGCTAAACTGTGTTTAAAACGCAAAGAAGTGAGTGCGATACTGGTTACTTATATAATTTAGTGTAAAAAGGTTGTCAATTTAGGAATAAAGTTGAGGAAACACCAGTTATTCTTCACAGAGCTGAATGTAACAGCATAAATGTATTGAAAACCCTTAGAAATCACCATGATAGTGAAGCCAGTGTTCAATGTAGTAATAATTTACATTGAAAGTCTAGTATATTTGGCAAAACGCTTTATAAATACTTGAAATCCAGTAAATGAGCTTCAATCACTGGTCAAAAGTAGTTCAAACACAGTGAATTCAAAGACTAAGGACATATATGGAGATGAGTGAAACAATAAGATACAAGTTCATTGAGCTTGAATGCATGAACAACACTGTTCATTTTCGGCTAAACTGTGTTTAAAACGCAGAGAAGTGAGTGCGATACCGCTTACTTCTAAATTTAGTGTAATAGGGCTATCAATTTAGGAATAAAGTGGATGAAACATCAGTTCTTCTTCACAGACTGATGTAACAGCATAAATGTATTGAAAACTCTGAGAAATCACCATTGTAGTTAAGCCAGTGTTCAATGTAGTAATAATTTACATTGAAAGTCTAGTATATTTGGCAAAACGCTTTATAAATACTTGAAATTCAGTAAATGAGGTTCAATCACTGGTCAAAAGTAGATCAAACACTGTGAATTCAAAGGAAAGACTAAAAAAATATATAGAAAGGTGCCTGAAACAAAAGGAATACAAGTTCACTGAGCTTTAATACACGAAAGAATTTATTTTCGGCTAAACTGTGTTTAAAACGCAAAGAAGTGAGTGCGATACTGGTTACTTCTATAATTTAGTGTAAAAAGGCTGTCAATTTAGGAATAAAGTTGAGGAAACACCAGTTCTTCTTCACAGAGCTAATGTAACAGCATAAATGTATTGAAAACCCTTAGAAATCACCATGATAGTGAAGCCAGTGTTCAATGTAGTAATAATTTACATTGAAAGTCTAGTATATTTGGCGAAACGCTTTATAAATACTTGAAATCCAGTAAATGAGCTTCAATCACTGGTCAAAAGTAGTTCAAACACAGTGAATTCAAAGAAAAGACTAAGGACATATATGGAGATGAGTGAAACACTAAGATACAAGTCCATTGAGCTTGAATGCATGAACAACACTGTTCATTTTCGGCTAAACTGTGTTTAAAACGCAGAGAAGTGAGTGCGATACCGGTTACTTCTAAATTTAGTGTTAAAGGGCTGTCAATTGAGGAATAAAGTGGATGAAACATCAGTTCTTCTTCACAGAGGTGATGTAACAGTATAAATGTATTGAAAACCCTTAGAAATCACCATGATAGTGAAGCCAGTGTTCAATGTAGTAATAATTTACATTGAAAGTCTAGTATATTTGGCAAAACGCTTTATAAATACTTGAAATCCAGTAAATGAGCTTCAATCACTGGTCAAAAGTAGTTCAAACACAGTGAATTCAAAGACTAAGGACATATATGGAGATGAGTGAAACAATAAGATACAAGTTCATTGAGCTTGAATGCATGAACAACACTGTTCATTTTCGGCTAAACTGTGTTTAAAATGTAGAGAAGTGAGTGCGATACTGGTTACTTCTATAATTAAGTGTAAAAAGGCTGTCAATTTAGGAATAAAGTTGAGGAAACACCAGTTCTTCTTCACAGAGCTAATGTAACAGCATAAATGTATTGAAAACCCTTAGAAATCACCATGATAGTGAAGCCAGTGTTCAATGTAGTAATAATTTACATTGAAAGTCTAGTATATTTGGCAAAACGCTTTATAAATACTTGAAATCCAGTAAATGAGCTTCAATCACTGGTCAAAAGTAGTTCAAACACAGTGAATTCAAAGAAAAGACTAAGGACATATATGGAGATTAGTGAAACAATAAGATACAAGTTCTTTGAGCTTGAATGCATGAACAACACTGTTCATTTTCGGCTAAACTGTGTTTAATATGCATAGAAGTGAGTGCGATACCGGTTACTTCTAAATTTAGTGTAATAGGGCTATCAATTTACGAATAAAGTGGATGAAATATCAGTTCTTCTTCACAGACTGATGTAACAGCATAAATGTATTGAAAACTCTGAGAAATCACCATTGTAGTTAAGCCAGTGTTCAATGTAGTAATAATTTACATTGAAAGTCTAGTATATTTGGCAAAACGCTTTATAAATACTTGAAATTCAGTAAATGAGGTTCAATCACTGGTCAAAAGTAGATCAAACACTGTGAATTCAAAGGAAAGACTAAAAAAATATATAGAAAGGTGCCTGAAACAAAAGGAATACAAGTTCACTGAGCTTTAATACACGAAAGAATTTATTTTCGGCTAAACTGTGTTTAAAACGCAAAGAAGTGAGTGCGATACTGGTTACTTCTATAATTTAGTGTAAAAAGGCTGTCAATTTAGGAATAAAGTTGAGGAAACACCAGTTCTTCTTCACAGAGCTAATGTAACAGCATAAATGTATTGAAAACCCTTAGAAATCACCATGATAGTGAAGCCAGTGTTCAATGTAGTAATAATTTACATTGAAAGTCTAGTATATTTGGCAAAACGCTTTATAAATACTTGAAATCCAGTAAATGAGCTTCAATCACTGGTCAAAAGTAGTTCAAACACAGTGAATTCAAAGAAAAGACTAAGGACATATATGGAGATGAGTGAAACACTAAGATACAAGTCCATTGAGCTTGAATGCATGAACAACACTGTTCATTTTCGGCTAAACTGTGTTTAAAACGCAGAGAAGTGAGTGCGATACCGGTTACTTCTAAATTTAGTGTTAAAGGGCTGTCAATTGAGGAATAAAGTGGATGAAACATCAGTTCTTCTTCACAGACTGATGTAACAGCATAAATGTATTGAAAACTCTGAGAAATCACCATTGTAGTTAAGCCAGTGTTCAATGTAGTAATAATTTACATTGAAAGTCTAGTATATTTGGCAAAACGCTATATAAATACTTGAAATTCAGTAAATGAGGTTCAATCACTGGTCAAAAGTAGATCAAACACTGTGAATTCAAAGGATAGACTAAAAAAATATATAGAAAGGTGCCTGAAACAAAAGGAATACAAGTTCACTGAGCTTTAATACAGGAAAGAATTTATTTTCGGCTAAACTGTGTTTAAAACGCAAAAAAGTGAGTGCGATACTGGTTACTTCTATAATTTAGTGTAAAAAGGCTGTCAATTTAGTAATAAAGTTGAGGAAACACCAGTTCTTCTTCACAGAGCTGATGTAACAGCATAAATGTATTGAAAACACTTAGAAATCACCATGATAGTGAAGCCAGTGTTCAATGTAGTAATAATTTACATTGAAAGTCTAGTATATTTGGCAAAACGCTTTATAAATACTTGAAATCCAGTAAATGAGCTTCAATCACTGGTCAGAAGTAGTTCAAACACAGTGAATTCAAAGAAAAGACTAAGGACATATATGGAGATGAGTGAAACAATAAGAATACAAGTTCATTGAGCTTGAATGCATGAACAACACTTCATTTTCGGCTAAACTGTGTTTAAAATGCATAGAAGTGAGTGCGATACCGGTTACTTCTAAATTTAGTGTAATAGGGCTATCAATTTACGAATAAAGTGGATGAAACATCAGTTCTTCTTCATAGAGGTGATGTAACAGTATAAATGTATTGAAAACTCTTAGAAATCACCATGATAGTGAAGCCAGTGTTCAATGTAGTAATAATTTACATTGAAAGTCTAGTTTATTTGGCAAAATGCTTTATAAATACTTGAAATCGAGTAAATGAGCTTCAATCACTGGTCAAAAGTAGTTCAAACACAGTGAATTCAAAGGAAAGACTAAAAAAATATATAGAAAGGTGCCTGAAACAAAAGGAATACAAGTTCACTGAGCTTTAATACACGAAAGAATTTATTTTCGGCTAAACTGTGTTTAAAACGCAAAGAAGTGAGTGCGATACTGGTTACTTATATAATTTAGTGTAAAAAGGTTGTCAATTTAGGAATAAAGTTGAGGAAACACCAGTTATTCTTCACAGAGCTGAATGTAACAGCATAAATGTATTGAAAACCCTTAGAAATCACCATGATAGTGAAGCCAGTGTTCAATGTAGTAATAATTTACATTGAAAGTCTAGTATATTTGGCAAAACGCTTTATAAATACTTGAAATCCAGTAAATGAGCTTCAATCACTGGTCAAAAGTAGTTCAAACACAGTGAATTCAAAGACTAAGGACATATATGGAGATGAGTGAAACAATAAGATACAAGTTCATTGAGCTTGAATGCATGAACAACACTGTTCATTTTCGGCTAAACTGTGTTTAAAACGCAGAGAAGTGAGTGCGATACCGCTTACTTCTAAATTTAGTGTAATAGGGCTATCAATTTAGGAATAAAGTGGATGAAACATCAGTTCTTCTTCACAGACTGATGTAACAGCATAAATGTATTGAAAACTCTGAGAAATCACCATTGTAGTTAAGCCAGTGTTCAATGTAGTAATAATTTACATTGAAAGTCTAGTATATTTGGCAAAACGCTTTATAAATACTTGAAATTCAGTAAATGAGGTTCAATCACTGGTCAAAAGTAGATCAAACACTGTGAATTCAAAGGAAAGACTAAAAAAATATATAGAAAGGTGCCTGAAACAAAAGGAATACAAGTTCACTGAGCTTTAATACACGAAAGAATTTATTTTCGGCTAAACTGTGTTTAAAACGCAAAGAAGTGAGTGCGATACTGGTTACTTCTATAATTTAGTGTAAAAAGGCTGTCAATTTAGTAATAAAGTTGAGGAAACACCAGTTCTTCTTCACAGAGCTGATGTAACAGCATAAATGTATTGAAAACACTTAGAAATCACCATGATAGTGAAGCCAGTGTTCAATGTAGTAATAATTTATATTGAAAGTCTAGTATATTTGGCAAAACGCTTTATAAATACTTGAAATCCAGTAAATGAGCTTCAATCACTGGTCAAAAGTAGTTCAAACACAGTGAATTCAAAGAAAAGACTAAGGACATATATGGAGATGAGTGAAACAATAAGAATACAAGTTCATTGAGCTTGAATACACGAAAAACACTGTATATTTATGGCTAAACTGTGTTTAAAATGTAGAGAAGTGAGTGCGATACTGGTTACTTCTATAATTAAGTGTAAAAAGGCTGTCAATTTAGGAATAAAGTTGAGGAAACACCAGTTCTTCTTCACAGAGCTAATGTAACAGCATAAATGTATTGAAAACCCTTAGAAATCACCATGATAGTGAAGCCAGTGTTCAATGTAGTAATAATTTACATTGAAAGTCTAGTATATTTGGCAAAACGCTTTATAAATACTTGAAATCCAGTAAATGAGCTTCAATCATTGGTCAAAAGTAGTTCAAACACAGTGAATTCAAAGAAAAGACTAAGGACATATATGGAGATTAGTGAAACAATAAGATACAAGTTCATTGAGCTTGAATGCATGAACAACACTGTTCATTTTCGGCTAAACTGTGTTTAAAATGCATAGAAGTGAGTGCGATACCGGTTACTTCTAAATTTAGTGTAATAGGGCTATCAATTTAGGAATAAAGTGGATGAAACATCAGTTCTTCTTCATAGAGGTGATGTAACAGTATAAATGTATTGAAAACTCTTAGAAATCACCATGATAGTGAAGCCAGTGTTCAATGTAGTAATAATTTACATTGAAAGTCTAGTTTATTTGGCAAAACGCTTTATAAATACTTGAAATCGAGTAAATGAGCTTCAATCACTGGTCAAAAGTCGTTCAAACACAGTGAATTCAAAGGAAAGAGTAAGGAAATATATGAAGATGCCTGAAACAATAAGAATACAAGTTCATTGAGCTTGAATACACGAAAAACACTGTATATTTTCGGCTAAACTGTGTTTAAAATGTAGAGAAGTGAGTGCGATACCGGTTACTTCTATGATTAAGTGTAAAAAGGCTGTCAATTTAGGAATAAAGTTGAGGAAACACCAGTTCTTCTTCACAGAGCTCATGTAACAGCATAAATGTATTGAAAACCCTTAGAAATCACCATGATAGTGAAGCCAGTGTTCAATGTAGGAATAATTTACATTGAAAGTCTAGTATATTTGGCAAAACGCTTTATAAATACTTGAAATCCAGTAAATGAGCTTCAATCACTGGTCAAAAGTAGTTCAAACACAGTGAATTCAAAGACTAAGGACATATATGGAGATGAGTGAAACAATAAGATACAAGTTCATTGAGCTTGAATACACGAAAAACACTGTATATTTTCGGCTAAACTGTGTTTAAAATGTAGAGAAGTGAGTGCGATACTGGTTACTTCTATAATTAAGTGTAAAAAGGCTGTCAATTTAGGAATAAAGTTGAGGAAACACCAGTTCTTCTTCACAGAGCTAATGTAACAGCATAAATGTATTGAAAACCCTTAGAAATCACCATGATAGTGAAGCCAGTGTTCAATGTAGTAATAATTTACATTGAAAGTCTAGTATATTTGGCAAAACGCTTTATAAATACTTGAAATCCAGTAAATGAGCTTCAATCATTGGTCAAAAGTAGTTCAAACACAGTGAATTCAAAGAAAAGACTAAGGACATATATGGAGATTAGTGAAACAATAAGATACAAGTTCATTGAGCTTGAATGCATGAACAACACTGTTCATTTTCGGCTAAACTGTGTTTAAAATGCATAGAAGTGAGTGCGATACCGGTTACTTCTAAATTTAGTGTAATAGGGCTATCAATTTAGGAATAAAGTGGATGGAACATCAGTTCTTCTTCATAGAGGTGATGTAACAGTATAAATGTATTGAAAACTCTTAGAAATCACCATGATAGTGAAGCCAGTGTTCAATGTAGTAATAATTTACATTGAAAGTCTAGTTTATTTGGCAAAACGCTTTATAAATACTTGAAATCGAGTAAATGAGCTTCAATCACTGGTCAAAAGTAGTTCAAACACAGTGAATTCAAAGGAAAGACTAAAAAAATATATAGAAAGGTGCCTGAAACAAAAGGAATACAAGTTCACTGAGCTTTAATACACGAAAGAATTTATTTTCGGCTAAACTGTGTTTAAAACGCAAAGAAGTGAGTGCGATACTGGTTACTTATATAATTTAGTGTAAAAAGGCTGTCAATTTAGGAATAAAGTTGAGGAAACACCAGTTATTCTTCACAGAGCTCATGTAACAGCATAAATGTATTGAAAACCCTTAGAAATCACCATGATAGTGAATCCAGTGTTCAATGTAGTAATAATTTACATTGAAAGTCTAGTATATTTGGCAAAACGCTTTATAAATACTTGGAAATCCAGTAAATGAGCTTCAATCACTGGTCAAAAGTCGTTCAAACACAGTGAATTCAAAGGAAAGAGTAAGGAAATACATGAAGATGCCTGAAACAATAAGAATACAAGTTCATTGAGCTTGAATGCATGAACAACACTGTTCATTTTGGGCTAAACTGTGTTTAAAACGCAGAGAAGTGAGTGCGATACCGCTTACTTCTAAATTTAGTGTAATAGGGCTATCAATTTAGGAATAAAGTGGATGAAACATCAGTTCTTCTTCACAGACTGATGTAACAGCATAAATGTATTGAAAACTCTGAGAAATCACCATTGTAGTTAAGCCAGTGTTCAATGTAGTAATTATTTACATTGAAAGTCTAGTATATTTGGCAAAAAGCTATATAAATACTTGAAATTCAGTAAATGAGGTTCAATCACTGGTCAAAAGTAGATCAAACACTGTGAATTCAAAGGAAAGACTAAAAAAATATATAGAAAGGTGCCTGAAACAAAAGGAATACAAGTTCACTGAGCTTTAATACACGAAAGAATTTATTTTCGGCTAAACTGTGTTTAAAACGCAAAGAAGTGAGTGCGATACTGGTTACTTCTATAATTTAGTGTAAGAAGGCTGTCAATTTAGTAATAAAGTTGAGGAAACACCAGATCTTCTTCACAGAGCTGATGTAACAGCATAAATGTATTGAAAACACTTAGAAATCACCATGATAGTGAAGCCAGTGTTCAATGTAGTAATAATTTACATTGAAAGTCTAGTATATTTGGCAAAACGCTTTATAAATACTTGAAATCCAGTAAATGAGCTTCAATCACTGGTCAAAAGTAGTTCAAACACAGTGAATTCAAAGAAAAGACTAAGGACATATATGGAGATGAGTGAAACAATAAGAATACAAGTTCATTGAGCTTGAATACACGAAAAACACTGTATATTTTCGGCTAAACTGTGTTTAAAATGTAGAGAAGTGAGTGCGATACTGGTTACTTCTATAATTAAGTGTAAAAAGGCTGTCAATTTAGGAATAAAGTTGAGGAAACACCAGTTCTTCTTCACAGAGCTAATGTAACAGCATAAATGTATTGAAAACCCTTAGAAATCACCATGATAGTGAAGCCAGTGTTCAATGTAGTAATAATTTACATTGAAAGTCTAGTATATTTGGCAAAACGCTTTATAAATACTTGAAATCCAGTAAATGAGCTTCAATCATTGGTCAAAAGTAGTTCAAACACAGTGAATTCAAAGAAAAGACTAAGGACATATATGGAGATTAGTGAAACAATAAGATACAAGTTCATTGAGCTTGAATGCATGAACAACACTGTTCATTTTCGGCTAAACTGTGTTTAAAATGCATAGAAGTGAGTGCGATACCGGTTACTTCTAAATTTAGTGTAATAGGGCTATCAATTTAGGAATAAAGTGGATGGAACATCAGTTCTTCTTCATAGAGGTGATGTAACAGTATAAATGTATTGAAAACTCTTAGAAATCACCATGATAGTGAAGCCAGTGTTCAATGTAGTAATAATTTACATTGAAAGTCTAGTTTATTTGGCAAAACGCTTTATAAATACTTGAAATCGAGTAAATGAGCTTCAATCACTGGTCAAAAGTAGTTCAAACACAGTGAATTCAAAGGAAAGACTAAAAAAATATATAGAAAGGTGCCTGAAACAAAAGGAATACAAGTTCACTGAGCTTTAATACACGAAAGAATTTATTTTCGGCTAAACTGTGTTTAAAACGCAAAGAAGTGAGTGCGATACTGGTTACTTATATAATTTAGTGTAAAAAGGCTGTCAATTTAGGAATAAAGTTGAGGAAACACCAGTTATTCTTCACAGAGCTCATGTAACAGCATAAATGTATTGAAAACCCTTAGAAATCACCATGATAGTGAATCCAGTGTTCAATGTAGTAATAATTTACATTGAAAGTCTAGTATATTTGGCAAAACGCTTTATAAATACTTGGAAATCCAGTAAATGAGCTTCAATCACTGGTCAAAAGTCGTTCAAACACAGTGAATTCAAAGGAAAGAGTAAGGAAATACATGAAGATGCCTGAAACAATAAGAATACAAGTTCATTGAGCTTGAATGCATGAACAACACTGTTCATTTTGGGCTAAACTGTGTTTAAAACGCAGAGAAGTGAGTGCGATACCGCTTACTTCTAAATTTAGTGTAATAGGGCTATCAATTTAGGAATAAAGTGGATGAAACATCAGTTCTTCTTCACAGACTGATGTAACAGCATAAATGTATTGAAAACTCTGAGAAATCACCATTGTAGTTAAGCCAGTGTTCAATGTAGTAATAATTTACATTGAAAGTCTAGTATATTTGGCAAAAAGCTATATAAATACTTGAAATTCAGTAAATGAGGTTCAATCACTGGTCAAAAGTAGATCAAACACTGTGAATTCAAAGGAAAGACTAAAAAAATATATAGAAAGGTGCCTGAAACAAAAGGAATACAAGTTCACTGAGCTTTAATACACGAAAGAATTTATTTTCGGCTAAACTGTGTTTAAAACGCAAAGAAGTGAGTGCGATACTGGTTACTTCTATAATTTAGTGTAAAAAGGCTGTCAATTTAGGAATAAAGTTGAGGAAACACCAGTTCTTCTTCACAGAGCTAATGTAACAGCATAAAAGTATTGAAAACCCTTAGAAATCACCATGATAGTGAAGCCAGTGTTCAATGTAGTAATAATTTACATTGAAAGTCTAGTATATTTGGCGAAACGCTTTATAAATACTTGAAATCCAGTAAATGAGCTTCAATCACTGGTCAAAAGTAGTTCAAACACAGTGAATTCAAAGAAAAGACTAAGGACATATATGGAGATGAGTGAAACACTAAGATACAAGTCCATTGAGCTTGAATGCATGAACAACACTGTTCATTTTCGGCTAAACTGTGTTTAAAACGCAGAGAAGTGAGTGCGATACCGGTTACTTCTAAATTTAGTGTTAAAGGGCTGTCAATTGAGGAATAAAGTGGATGAAACATCAGTTCTTCTTCACAGACTGATGTAACAGCATAAATGTATTGAAAACTCTGAGAAATCACCATTGTAGTTAAGCCAGTGTTCAATGTAGTAATAATTTACATTGAAAGTCTAGTATATTTGGCAAAACGCTATATAAATACTTGAAATTCAGTAAATGAGGTTCAATCACTGGTCAAAAGTAGATCAAACACTGTGAATTCAAAGGATAGACTAAAAAAATATATAGAAAGGTGCCTGAAACAAAAGGAATACAAGTTCACTGAGCTTTAATACAGGAAAGAATTTATTTTCGGCTAAACTGTGTTTAAAACGCAAAAAAGTGAGTGCGATACTGGTTACTTCTATAATTTAGTGTAAAAAGGCTGTCAATTTAGTAATAAAGTTGAGGAAACACCAGTTCTTCTTCACAGAGCTGATGTAACAGCATAAATGTATTGAAAACACTTAGAAATCACCATGATAGTGAAGCCAGTGTTCAATGTAGTAATAATTTACATTGAAAGTCTAGTATATTTGGCAAAACGCTTTATAAATACTTGAAATCCAGTAAATGAGCTTCAATCACTGGTCAGAAGTAGTTCAAACACAGTGAATTCAAAGAAAAGACTAAGGACATATATGGAGATGAGTGAAACAATAAGAATACAAGTTCATTGAGCTTGAATGCATGAACAACACTTCATTTTCGGCTAAACTGTGTTTAAAATGCATAGAAGTGAGTGCGATACCGGTTACTTCTAAATTTAGTGTAATAGGGCTATCAATTTACGAATAAAGTGGATGAAACATCAGTTCTTCTTCATAGAGGTGATGTAACAGTATAAATGTATTGAAAACTCTTAGAAATCACCATGATAGTGAAGCCAGTGTTCAATGTAGTAATAATTTACATTGAAAGTCTAGTTTATTTGGCAAAATGCTTTATAAATACTTGAAATCGAGTAAATGAGCTTCAATCACTGGTCAAAAGTAGTTCAAACACAGTGAATTCAAAGGAAAGACTAAAAAAATATATAGAAAGGTGCCTGAAACAAAAGGAATACAAGTTCACTGAGCTTTAATACACGAAAGAATTTATTTTCGGCTAAACTGTGTTTAAAACGCAAAGAAGTGAGTGCGATACTGGTTACTTATATAATTTAGTGTAAAAAGGTTGTCAATTTAGGAATAAAGTTGAGGAAACACCAGTTATTCTTCACAGAGCTGAATGTAACAGCATAAATGTATTGAAAACCCTTAGAAATCACCATGATAGTGAAGCCAGTGTTCAATGTAGTAATAATTTACATTGAAAGTCTAGTATATTTGGCAAAACGCTTTATAAATACTTGAAATCCAGTAAATGAGCTTCAATCACTGGTCAAAAGTAGTTCAAACACAGTGAATTCAAAGACTAAGGACATATATGGAGATGAGTGAAACAATAAGATACAAGTTCATTGAGCTTGAATGCATGAACAACACTGTTCATTTTCGGCTAAACTGTGTTTAAAATGTAGAGAAGTGAGTGCGATACTGGTTACTTCTAAATTTAGTGTAATAGGGCTATCAATTTAGGAATAAAGTGGATGAAACATCAGTTCTTCTTCACAGACTGATGTAACAGCATAAATGTATTGAAAACTCTGAGAAATCACCATTGTAGTTAAGCCAGTGTTCAATGTAGTAATAATTTACATTGAAAGTCTAGTATATTTGGCAAAACGCTTTATAAATACTTGAAATTCAGTAAATGAGGTTCAATCACTGGTCAAAAGTAGATCAAACACTGTGAATTCAAAGGAAAGACTAAAAAAATATATAGAAAGGTGCCTGAAACAAAAGGAATACAAGTTCACTGAGCTTTAATACACGAAAGAATTTATTTTCGGCTAAACTGTGTTTAAAACGCAAAGAAGTGAGTGCGATACTGGTTACTTCTATAATTTAGTGTAAAAAGGCTGTCAATTTAGGAATAAAGTTGAGGAAACACCAGTTCTTCTTCACAGAGCTAATGTAACAGCATAAATGTATTGAAAACCCTTAGAAATCACCATGATAGTGAAGCCAGTGTTCAATGTAGTAATAATTTACATTGAAAGTCTAGTATATTTGGCGAAACGCTTTATAAATACTTGAAATCCAGTAAATGAGCTTCAATCACTGGTCAAAAGTAGTTCAAACACAGTGAATTCAAAGAAAAGACTAAGGACATATATGGAGATGAGTGAAACAATAAGATACAAGTTCATTGAGCTTGAATGCATGAACAACACTGTTCATTTTCGGCTAAACTGTGTTTAAAATGTAGAGAAGTGAGTGCGATACTGGTTACTTCTATAATTAAGTGTAAAAAGGCTGTCAATTTAGGAATAAAGTTGAGGAAACACCAGTTCTTCTTCACAGAGCTAATGTAACAGCATAAATGTATTGAAAACCCTTAGAAATCACCATGATAGTGAAGCCAGTGTTCAATGTAGTAATAATTTACATTGAAAGTCTAGTATATTTGGCAAAACGCTTTATAAATACTTGAAATCCAGTAAATGAGCTTCAATCACTGGTCAAAAGTAGTTCAAACACAGTGAATTCAAAGAAAAGACTAAGGACATATATGGAGATTAGTGAAACAATAAGATACAAGTTCTTTGAGCTTGAATGCATGAACAACACTGTTCATTTTCGGCTAAACTGTGTTTAATATGCATAGAAGTGAGTGCGATACCGGTTACTTCTAAATTTAGTGTAATAGGGCTATCAATTTACGAATAAAGTGGATGAAATATCAGTTCTTCTTCACAGACTGATGTAACAGCATAAATGTATTGAAAACTCTGAGAAATCACCATTGTAGTTAAGCCAGTGTTCAATGTAGTAATAATTTACATTGAAAGTCTAGTATATTTGGCAAAACGCTTTATAAATACTTGAAATTCAGTAAATGAGGTTCAATCACTGGTCAAAAGTAGATCAAACACTGTGAATTCAAAGGAAAGACTAAAAAAATATATAGAAAGGTGCCTGAAACAAAAGGAATACAAGTTCACTGAGCTTTAATACACGAAAGAATTTATTTTCGGCTAAACTGTGTTTAAAACGCAAAGAAGTGAGTGCGATACTGGTTACTTCTATAATTTAGTGTAAAAAGGCTGTCAATTTAGGAATAAAGTTGAGGAAACACCAGTTCTTCTTCACAGAGCTAATGTAACAGCATAAATGTATTGAAAACCCTTAGAAATCACCATGATAGTGAAGCCAGTGTTCAATGTAGTAATAATTTACATTGAAAGTCTAGTATATTTGGCAAAACGCTTTATAAATACTTGAAATCCAGTAAATGAGCTTCAATCACTGGTCAAAAGTAGTTCAAACACAGTGAATTCAAAGAAAAGACTAAGGACATATATGGAGATGAGTGAAACACTAAGATACAAGTCCATTGAGCTTGAATGCATGAACAACACTGTTCATTTTCGGCTAAACTGTGTTTAAAACGCAGAGAAGTGAGTGCGATACCGCTTACTTCTAAATTTAGTGTAATAGGGCTATCAATTTAGGAATAAAGTGGATGAAACATCAGTTCTTCTTCATAGAGGTGATGTAACAGTATAAATGTATTGAAAACTCTTAGAAATCACCATGATAGTGAAGCCAGTGTTCAATGTAGTAATAATTTACATTGAAAGTCTAGTTTATTTGGCAAAACGCTTTATAAATACTTGAAATCGAGTAAATGAGCTTCAATCACTGGTCAAAAGTCGTTCAAACACAGTGAATTCAAAGGAAAGAGTAAGGAAATATATGAAGATGCCTGAAACAATAAGAATACAAGTTCATTGAGCTTGAATACACGAAAAACACTGTATATTTTCGGCTAAACTGTGTTTAAAATGTAGAGAAGTGAGTGCGATACCGGTTACTTCTATGATTAAGTGTAAAAAGGCTGTCAATTTAGGAATAAAGTTGAGGAAACACCAGTTCTTCTTCACAGAGCTCATGTAACAGCATAAATGTATTGAAAACCCTTAGAAATCACCATGATAGTGAAGCCAGTGTTCAATGTAGGAATAATTTACATTGAAAGTCTAGTATATTTGGCAAAACGCTTTATAAATACTTGAAATCCAGTAAATGAGCTTCAATCACTGGT
Source organism: Plecotus auritus (assembly GCF_963455305.1). Lineage (NCBI taxonomy): Eukaryota > Metazoa > Chordata > Mammalia > Chiroptera > Vespertilionidae > Plecotus > Plecotus auritus. Next base: position 137,026 of record NW_027664321.1, on the reverse strand, counting down.
CAAAAGTAGTTCAAACACAGTGAATTCAAAGACTAAGGACATATATGGAGATGAGTGAAACAATAAGATACAAGTTCATTGAGCTTGAATGCATGAACAACACTGTTCATTTTCGGCTAAACTGTGTTTAAAACGCAGAGAAGTGAGTGCGATACCGCTTACTTCTAAATTTAGTGTAATAGGGCTATCAATTTAGGAATAAAGTGGATGAAACATCAGTTCTTCTTCACAGACTGATGTAACAGCATAAATGTATTGAAAACTCTGAGAAATCACCATTGTAGTTAAGCCAGTGTTCAATGTAGTAATTATTTACATTGAAAGTCTAGTATATTTGGCAAAAAGCTATATAAATACTTGAAATTCAGTAAATGAGGTTCAATCACTGGTCAAAAGTAGATCAAACACTGTGAATTCAAAGGAAAGACTAAAAAAATATATAGAAAGGTGCCTGAAACAAAAGGAATACAAGTTCACTGAGCTTTAATACACGAAAGAATTTATTTTCTGCTAAACTGTGTTTAAAACGCAAAGAAGTGAGTGCGATACTGGTTACTTCTATAATTTAGTGTAAAAAGGCTGTCAATTTAGTAATAAAGTTGAGGAAACACCAGTTCTTCTTCACAGAGCTGATGTAACAGCATAAATGTATTGAAAACACTTAGAAATCACCATGATAGTGAAGCCAGTGTTCAATGTAGTAATAATTTATATTGAAAGTCTAGTATATTTGGCAAAACGCTTTATAAATACTTGAAATCCAGTAAATGAGCTTCAATCACTGGTCAAAAGTAGTTCAAACACAGTGAATTCAAAGAAAAGACTAAGGACATATATGGAGATGAGTGAAACAATAAGAATACAAGTTCATTGAGCTTGAATACACGAAAAACACTGTATATTTATGGCTAAACTGTGTTTAAAATGTAGAGAAGTGAGTGCAATACTGGTTACTTCTATAATTAAGTGTAAAAAGGCTGTCAATTTAGGAATAAAGTTGAGGAAACACCAGTTCTTCTTCACAGAGCTAATGTAACAGCATAAATGTATTGAAAACCCTTAGAAATCACCATGATAGTGAAGCCAGTGTTCAATGTAGTAATAATTTACATTGAAAGTCTAGTATATTTGGCAAAACGCTTTATAAATACTTGAAATCCAGTAAATGAGCTTCAATCATTGGTCAAAAGTAGTTCAAACACAGTGAATTCAAAGAAAAGACTAAGGACATATATGGAGATTAGTGAAACAATAAGATACAAGTTCATTGAGCTTGAATGCATGAACAACACTGTTCATTTTCGGCTAAACTGTGTTTAAAATGCATAGAAGTGAGTGCGATACCGGTTACTTCTAAATTTAGTGTAATAGGGCTATCAATTTAGGAATAAAGTGGATGAAACATCAGTTCTTCTTCATAGAGGTGATGTAACAGTATAAATGTATTGAAAACTCTTAGAAATCACCATGATAGTGAAGCCAGTGTTCAATGTAGTAATAATTTACATTGAAAGTCTAGTTTATTTGGCAAAACGCTTTATAAATACTTGAAATCGAGTAAATGAGCTTCAATCACTGGTCAAAAGTAGTTCAAACACAGTGAATTCAAAGGAAAGACTAAAAAAATATATAGAAAGGTGCCTGAAACAAAAGGAATACAAGTTCACTGAGCTTTAATACACGAAAGAATTTATTTTCGGCTAAACTGTGTTTAAAACGCAAAGAAGTGAGTGCGATACTGGTTACTTATATAATTTAGTGTAAGAAGGCTGTCAATTTAGTAATAAAGTTGAGGAAACACCAGTTTTTCTTCACAGAGCTCATGTAACAGCATAAATGTATTGAAAACCCTTAGAAATCACCATGATAGTGAATCCAGTGTTCAATGTAGTAATAATTTACATTGAAAGTCTAGTATATTTGGCAAAACGCTTTATAAATACTTGGAAATCCAGTAAATGAGCTTCAATCACTGGTCAAAAGTCGTTCAAACACAGTGAATTCAAAGGAAAGAGTAAGGAAATATATGAAGATGCCTGAAACAATAAGAATACAAGTTCATTGAGCTTGAATACACGAAAAACACTGTATATTTTCGGCTAAACTGTGTTTAAAATGTAGAGAAGTGAGTGCGATACCGGTTACTTCTATGATTAAGTGTAAAAAGGCTGTCAATTTAGGAATAAAGTTGAGGAAACACCAGTTCTTCTCCACAGAGCTCATGTAACAGCATAAATGTATTGAAAACCCTTAGAAATCACCATGATAGTGAAGCCAGTGTTCAATGTAGGAATAATTTACATTGAAAGTCTAGTATATTTGGCAAAACGCTTTACAAATACTTGAAATCCAGTAAATGAGCTTCAATCACTGGTCAAAAGTAGTTCAAACACAGTGAATTCAAAGACTAAGGACATATATGGAGATGAGTGAAACAATAAGATACAAGTTCATTGAGCTTGAATGCATGAACAACACTGTTCATTTTCGGCTAAACTGTGTTTAAAACGCAGAGAAGTGAGTGCGATACCGGTTACTTCTAAATTTAGTGTAATAGGGCTATCAATTTAAGAATAAAGTGGATGAAACATCAGTTCTTCTTCATAGACTGATGTAACAGCATAAATGTATTGAAAACTCTGAGAAATCACCATTGTAGTTAAGCCAGTGTTCAATGTAGTAATAATTTACATTGAAAGTCTAGTATATTTGGCAAAACGCTATATAAATACTTGAAATTCAGTAAATGAGGTTCAATCACTGGTCAAAAGTAGATCAAACACTGTGAATTCAAAGGAAAGACTAAAAAAATATATAGAAAGGTGCCTGAAACAAAAGGAATACAAGTTCACTGAGCTTTAATACACGAAAGAATTTATTTTCGGCTAAACTGTGTTTAAAACGCAAAGAAGTGAGTGCGATACTGGTTACTTCTATAATTTAGTGTAAAAAGGCTGTCAATTTAGGAATAAAGTTGAGGAAACACCAGTTCTTCTTCACAGAGCTGATGTAACAGCATAAATGTATTGAAAACCCTTAGAAATCACCATGATAGTGAAGCCAGTGTTCAATGTAGTAATAATTTACATTGAAAGTCTAGTATATTTGGCAAAACGCTTTATAAATACTTGAAATCCAGTAAATGAGCTTCAATCACTGGTCAAAAGTAGTTCAAACACAGTGAATTCAAAGAAAAGACTAAGGACATATATGGAGATGAGTGAAACAATAAGATACAAGTTCATTGAGCTTGAATGCATGAACAACACTGTTCATTTTCGGCTAAACTGTGTTTAAAACGCAGAGAAGTTAGTGCGATACCGGTTACTTCTAAATTTAGTGTAATAGGGCTATCAATTTACGAATAAAGTGGAAGAAACATCAGTTCTTCTTCACAGACTTATGTAACAGCATAAATGTATTGAAAACTCTGAGAAATCACCATTGTAGTTAAGACAGTGTTAAAGGTAGTAATAATTTACATTGAAAGTCTAGTATATTTGGCAAAACGCTTTATAAATACTTGAAATTCAGTAAATGAGGTTCAATCACTGGTCAAAAGTAGATCAAACACTGTGAATTCAAAGGAAAGACTAAAAAAATATATAGAAAGGTGCCTGAAACAAAAGGAATACAAGTTCACTGAGCTTTAATACACGAAAGAATTTATTTTCGGCTAAACTGTGTTTAAAACGCAAAGAAGTGAGTGCGATACTGGTTACTTCTATAATTTAGTGTAAAAAGGCTGTCAATTTAGGAATAAAGTTGAGGAAACACCAGTTCTTCTTCACAGAGCTGATGTAACAGCATAAATGTATTGAAAACCCTTAGAAATCACCATGATAGTGAAGCCAGTGTTCAATGTAGTAATAATTTACATTGAAAGTCTAGTATATTTGGCAAAACGCTTTATAAATACTTGAAATCGAGTAAATGAGCTTCAATCACTGGTCAAAAGTAGTTCAAACACAGTGAATTCAAAGGAAAGACTAAAAAAATATATAGGAAGGTGCCTGAAACAAAAGGAATACAAGTTCACTGAGCTTTAATACACGAAAGAATTTATTTTCGGCTAAACTGTGTTTAAAACGCAAAGAAGTGAGTGCGATACTGGTTACTTCTATAATTTAGTGTAAAAAGGCTGTCAATTTAGGAATAAAGTTGAGGAAACACCAGTTCTTCTTCACAGAGCTGATGTAACAGCATAAATGTATTGAAAACCCTTAGAAATCACCATGATAGTGAATCCAGTGTTCAATGTAGTAATAATTTACATTGAAAGTCTAGTATATTTGGCAAAACGCTTTATAAATACTTGGAAATCCAGTAAATGAGCTTCAATCACTGGTCAAAAGTCGTTCAAACACAGTGAATTCAAAGGAAAGAGGAAGGAAATACATGAAGATGCCTGAAACAATAAGAATACAAGTTCATTGAGCTTGAATACACGAAAAACACTGTATATTTTCGGCTAAACTGTGTTTAAAATGTAGAGAAGTGAGTGCGATACTGGTTACTTCTATGATTAAGTGTAAAAAGGCTGTCAATTTAGGAATAAAGTTGAGGAAACACCAGTTCTTCTTCACAGAGCTGATGTAACAGCATAAATGTATTGAAAACCCTTAGAAATCACCATGATAGTGAAGCCAGTGTTCAATGTAGTAATAATTTACATTGAAAGTCTAGTATATTTGGCAAAACGCTTTATAAATACTTGAAATCCAGTAAATGAGCTTCAATCACTGGTCAAAAGTAGTTCAAACACAGTGAATTCAAAGACTAAGGACATATATGGAGATGAGTGAAACAATAAGATACAAGTTCATTGAGCTTGAATGCATGAACAACACTGTTCATTTTCGGCTAAACTGTGTTTAAAACGCAGAGAAGTGAGTGCGATACCGGTTACTTCTAAATTTAGTGTTAAAGGGCTGTCAATTGAGGAATAAAGTGGATGAAACATCAGTTCTTCTTCACAGAGGTGATGTAACAGTATAAATGTATTGAAAACTCTTAGAAATCACCATGATAGTGAAGCCAGTGTTCAATGTAGTAATAATTTACATTGAAAGTCTAGTATATTTGGCAAAACGCTTTATAAATACTTGAAATTCAGTAAATGAGGTTCAATCACTGGTCAAAAGTAGATCAAACACTGTGAATTCAAAGGAAAGACTAAAAAAATATATAGAAAGGTGCCTGAAACAAAAGGAATACAAGTTCACTGAGCTTTAATACACGAAAGAATTTATTTTCGGCTAAACTGTGTTTAAAACGCAAAGAAGTGAGTGCTATACTGGTTACTTCTATAATTTAGTGTAAAAAGGCTGTCAATTTAGGAATAAAGTTGAGGAAACACCAGTTCTTCTTCACAGAGCTCATGTAACAGCATAAATGTATTGAAAACCCTTAGAAATCACCATGATAGTGAATCCAGTGTTCAATGTAGTAATAATTTACATTGAAAGTCTAGTATATTTGGCAAAACGCTTTATAAATACTTGGAAATCCAGTAAATGAGCTTCAATCACTGGTCAAAGGTAGTTCAAACACAGTGAATTCAAAGACTAAGGACATATATGGAGATGAGTGAAACAATAAGATACAAGTTCATTGAGCTTGAATGCATGAACAACACTGTTCATTTTCGGCTAAACTGTGTTTAAAACGCAGAGAAGTGAGTGCGATACCGGTTACTTCTAAATTTAGTGTAATAGGGCTATCAATTTAAGAATAAAGTGGATGAAACATCAGTTCTTCTTCATAGACTGATGTAACAGCATAAATGTATTGAAAACTCTGAGAAATCACCATTGTAGTTAAGCCAGTGTTCAATGTAGTAATAATTTACATTGAAAGTCTAGTATATTTGGCAAAACGCTATATAAATACTTGAAATTCAGTAAATGAGGTTCAATCACTGGTCAAAAGTAGATCAAACACTGTGAATTCAAAGGATAGACTAAAAAAATATATAGAAAGGTGCCTGAAACAAAAGGAATACAAGTTCACTGAGCTTTAATACACGAAAGAATTTATTTTCGGCTAAACTGTGTTTAAAACGCAAAGAAGTGAGTGCGATACTGGTTACTTCTATAATTTAGTGTAAAAAGGCTGTCAATTTAGGAATAAAGTTGAGGAAACACCAGTTATTCCTCACAGAGCTCATGTAACAGCATAAATGTATTGAAAACCCTTAGAAATCACCATGATAGTGAATCCAGTGTTCAATGTAGTAATAATTTACATTGAAAGTCTAGTATATTTGGCAAAACGCTTTATAAATACTTGGAAATCCAGTAAATGAGCTTCAATCACTGGTCAAAAGTCGTTCAAACACAGTGAATTCAAAGGAAAGAGTAAGGAAATACATGAAGATGCCTGAAACAATAAGAATACAAGTTCATTGAGCTTGAATACACGAAAAACACTGTATATTTTCGGCTAAACTGTGTTTAAAATGTAGAGAAGTGAGTGCGATAATGGTTACTTCTATAATTAAGTGTAAAAAGGCTGTCAATTTAGGAATAAAGTTGAGGAAACACCAGTTCTTCTTCACAAAGCTAATGTAACAGCATAAATGTATTGAAAACCCTTAGAAATCACCATGATAGTGAAGCCAGTGTTCAATGTAGTAATAATTTACATTGAAAGTCTAGTATATTTGGCAAAACGCTTTATAAATACTTGAAATCCAGTAAATGAGCTTCAATCACTGGTCAAAAGTAGTTCAAACACAGTGAATTCAAAGAAAAGACTAAGGACATATATGGAGATGAGTGAAACAATAAGATACAAGTTCATTGAGCTTGAATGCATGAACAACACTGTTCATTTTCGGCTAAACTGTGTTTAAAACGCAGAGAAGTTAGTGCGATACCGGTTACTTCTAAATTTAGTGTAATAGGGCTATCAATTTACGAATAAAGTGGAAGAAACATCAGTTCTTCTTCACAGACTTATGTAACAGCATAAATGTATTGAAAACTCTGAGAAATCACCATTGTAGTTAAGACAGTGTTAAATGTAGTAATAATTTACATTGAAAGTCTAGTATATTTGGCAAAACGCTTTATAAATACTTGAAATTCAGTAAATGAGGTTCAATCACTGGTCAAAAGTAGATCAAACACTGTGAATTCAAAGGAAAGACTAAAAAAATATATAGAAAGGTGCCTGAAACAAAAGGAATACAAGTTCACTGAGCTTTAATACACGAAAGAATTTATTTTCGGCTAAACTGTGTTTAAAACGCAAAGAAGTGAGTGCGATACTGGTTACTTCTATAATTTAGTGTAAAAAGGCTGTCAATTTAGGAATAAAGTTGAGGAAACACCAGTTCTTCTTCACAGAGCTGATGTAACAGCATAAATGTATTGAAAACCCTTAGAAATCACCATGATAGTGAAGCCAGTGTTCAATGTAGTAATAATTTACATTGAAAGTCTAGTATATTTGGCAAAACGCTTTATAAATACTTGAAATCGAGTAAATGAGCTTCAATCACTGGTCAAAAGTAGTTCAAACACAGTGAATTCAAAGGAAAGACTAAAAAAATATATAGGAAGGTGCCTGAAACAAAAGGAATACAAGTTCACTGAGCTTTAATACACGAAAGAATTTATTTTCGGCTAAACTGTGTTTAAAACGCAAAGAAGTGAGTGCGATACTGGTTACTTCTATAATTTAGTGTAAAAAGGCTGTCAATTTAGGAATAAAGTTGAGGAAACACCAGTTCTTCTTCACAGAGCTGATGTAACAGCATAAATGTATTGAAAACCCTTAGAAATCACCATGATAGTGAATCCAGTGTTCAATGTAGTAATAATTTACATTGAAAGTCTAGTATATTTGGCAAAACGCTTTATAAATACTTGGAAATCCAGTAAATGAGCTTCAATCACTGGTCAAAAGTCGTTCAAACACAGTGAATTCAAAGGAAAGAGGAAGGAAATACATGAAGATGCCTGAAACAATAAGAATACAAGTTCATTGAGCTTGAATACACGAAAAACACTGTATATTTTCGGCTAAACTGTGTTTAAAATGTAGAGAAGTGAGTGCGATACTGGTTACTTCTATGATTAAGTGTAAAAAGGCTGTCAATTTAGGAATAAAGTTGAGGAAACACCAGTTCTTCTTCACAGAGCTGATGTAACAGCATAAATGTATTGAAAACCCTTAGAAATCACCATGATAGTGAAGCCAGTGTTCAATGTAGTAATAATTTACATTGAAAGTCTAGTATATTTGGCAAAACGCTTTATAAATACTTGAAATCCAGTAAATGAGCTTCAATCACTGGTCAAAAGTAGTTCAAACACAGTGAATTCAAAGACTAAGGACATATATGGAGATGAGTGAAACAATAAGATACAAGTTCATTGAGCTTGAATGCATGAACAACACTGTTCATTTTCGGCTAAACTGTGTTTAAAACGCAGAGAAGTGAGTGCGATACCGGTTACTTCTAAATTTAGTGTTAAAGGGCTGTCAATTGAGGAATAAAGTGGATGAAACATCAGTTCTTCTTCACAGAGGTGATGTAACAGTATAAATGTATTGAAAACTCTTAGAAATCACCATGATAGTGAAGCCAGTGTTCAATGTAGTAATAATTTACATTGAAAGTCTAGTATATTTGGCAAAACGCTTTATAAATACTTGAAATTCAGTAAATGAGGTTCAATCACTGGTCAAAAGTAGATCAAACACTGTGAATTCAAAGGAAAGACTAAAAAAATATATAGAAAGGTGCCTGAAACAAAAGGAATACAAGTTCACTGAGCTTTAATACACGAAAGAATTTATTTTCGGCTAAACTGTGTTTAAAACGCAAAGAAGTGAGTGCTATACTGGTTACTTCTATAATTTAGTGTAAAAAGGCTGTCAATTTAGGAATAAAGTTGAGGAAACACCAGTTCTTCTTCACAGAGCTGATGTAACAGCATAAATGTATTGAAAACCCTTAGAAATCACCATGATAGTGAAGCCAGTGTTCAATGTAGTAATAATTTACATTGAAAGTCTAGTATATTTGGCAAAACGCTTTATAAATACTTGAAATCCAGTAAATGAGCTTCAATCACTGGTCAAAAGTAGTTCAAACACAGTGAATTCAAAGAAAAGACTAAGGACATATATGGAGATGAGTGAAACAATAAGATACAAGTTCATTGAGCTTGAATGCATGAACAACACTGTTCATTTTCGGCTAAACTGTGTTTAAAACGCAGAGAAGTTAGTGCGATACCGGTTACTTCTAAATTTAGTGTAATAGGGCTATCAATTTACGAATAAAGTGGAAGAAACATCAGTTCTTCTTCACAGACTTATGTAACAGCATAAATGTATTGAAAACTCTGAGAAATCACCATTGTAGTTAAGACAGTGTTAAATGTAGTAATAATTTACATTGAAAGTCTAGTATATTTGGCAAAACGCTTTATAAATACTTGAAATTCAGTAAATGAGGTTCAATCACTGGTCAAAAGTAGATCAAACACTGTGAATTCAAAGGAAAGACTAAAAAAATATATAGAAAGGTGCCTGAAACAAAAGGAATACAAGTTCACTGAGCTTTAATACACGAAAGAATTTATTTTCGGCTAAACTGTGTTTAAAACGCAAAGAAGTGAGTGCGATACTGGTTACTTCTATAATTTAGTGTAAAAAGGCTGTCAATTTAGGAATAAAGTTGAGGAAACACCAGTTCTTCTTCACAGAGCTGATGTAACAGCATAAATGTATTGAAAACCCTTAGAAATCACCATGATAGTGAAGCCAGTGTTCAATGTAGTAATAATTTACATTGAAAGTCTAGTATATTTGGCAAAACGCTTTATAAATACTTGAAATCGAGTAAATGAGCTTCAATCACTGGTCAAAAGTAGTTCAAACACAGTGAATTCAAAGGAAAGACTAAAAAAATATATAGGAAGGTGCCTGAAACAAAAGGAATACAAGTTCACTGAGCTTTAATACACGAAAGAATTTATTTTCGGCTAAACTGTGTTTAAAACGCAAAGAAGTGAGTGCGATACTGGTTACTTCTATAATTTAGTGTAAAAAGGCTGTCAATTTAGGAATAAAGTTGAGGAAACACCAGTTCTTCTTCACAGAGCTGATGTAACAGCATAAATGTATTGAAAACCCTTAGAAATCACCATGATAGTGAATCCAGTGTTCAATGTAGTAATAATTTACATTGAAAGTCTAGTATATTTGGCAAAACGCTTTATAAATACTTGGAAATCCAGTAAATGAGCTTCAATCACTGGTCAAAAGTCGTTCAAACACAGTGAATTCAAAGGAAAGAGGAAGGAAATACATGAAGATGCCTGAAACAATAAGAATACAAGTTCATTGAGCTTGAATACACGAAAAACACTGTATATTTTCGGCTAAACTGTGTTTAAAATGTAGAGAAGTGAGTGCGATACTGGTTACTTCTATGATTAAGTGTAAAAAGGCTGTCAATTTAGGAATAAAGTTGAGGAAACACCAGTTCTTCTTCACAGAGCTGATGTAACAGCATAAATGTATTGAAAACCCTTAGAAATCACCATGATAGTGAAGCCAGTGTTCAATGTAGTAATAATTTACATTGAAAGTCTAGTATATTTGGCAAAACGCTTTATAAATACTTGAAATCCAGTAAATGAGCTTCAATCACTGGTCAAAAGTAGTTCAAACACAGTGAATTCAAAGACTAAGGACATATATGGAGATGAGTGAAACAATAAGATACAAGTTCATTGAGCTTGAATGCATGAACAACACTGTTCATTTTCGGCTAAACTGTGTTTAAAACGCAGAGAAGTGAGTGCGATACCGGTTACTTCTAAATTTAGTGTTAAAGGGCTGTCAATTGAGGAATAAAGTGGATGAAACATCAGTTCTTCTTCACAGAGGTGATGTAACAGTATAAATGTATTGAAAACTCTTAGAAATCACCATGATAGTGAAGCCAGTGTTCAATGTAGTAATAATTTACATTGAAAGTCTAGTATATTTGGCAAAACGCTTTATAAATACTTGAAATTCAGTAAATGAGGTTCAATCACTGGTCAAAAGTAGATCAAACACTGTGAATTCAAAGGAAAGACTAAAAAAATATATAGAAAGGTGCCTGAAACAAAAGGAATACAAGTTCACTGAGCTTTAATACACGAAAGAATTTATTTTCGGCTAAACTGTGTTTAAAACGCAAAGAAGTGAGTGCTATACTGGTTACTTCTATAATTTAGTGTAAAAAGGCTGTCAATTTAGGAATAAAGTTGAGGAAACACCAGTTCTTCTTCACAGAGCTCATGTAACAGCATAAATGTATTGAAAACCCTTAGAAATCACCATGATAGTGAATCCAGTGTTCAATGTAGTAATAATTTACATTGAAAGTCTAGTATATTTGGCAAAACGCTTTATAAATACTTGGAAATCCAGTAAATGAGCTTCAATCACTGGTCAAAGGTAGTTCAAACACAGTGAATTCAAAGACTAAGGACATATATGGAGATGAGTGAAACAATAAGATACAAGTTCATTGAGCTTGAATGCATGAACAACACTGTTCATTTTCGGCTAAACTGTGTTTAAAACGCAGAGAAGTGAGTGCGATACCGGTTACTTCTAAATTTAGTGTAATAGGGCTATCAATTTAAGAATAAAGTGGATGAAACATCAGTTCTTCTTCATAGACTGATGTAACAGCATAAATGTATTGAAAACTCTGAGAAATCACCATTGTAGTTAAGCCAGTGTTCAATGTAGTAATAATTTACATTGAAAGTCTAGTATATTTGGCAAAACGCTATATAAATACTTGAAATTCAGTAAATGAGGTTCAATCACTGGTCAAAAGTAGATCAAACACTGTGAATTCAAAGGATAGACTAAAAAAATATATAGAAAGGTGCCTGAAACAAAAGGAATACAAGTTCACTGAGCTTTAATACACGAAAGAATTTATTTTCGGCTAAACTGTGTTTAAAACGCAAAGAAGTGAGTGCGATACTGGTTACTTCTATAATTTAGTGTAAAAAGGCTGTCAATTTAGGAATAAAGTTGAGGAAACACCAGTTATTCCTCACAGAGCTCATGTAACAGCATAAATGTATTGAAAACCCTTAGAAATCACCATGATAGTGAATCCAGTGTTCAATGTAGTAATAATTTACATTGAAAGTCTAGTATATTTGGCAAAACGCTTTATAAATACTTGGAAATCCAGTAAATGAGCTTCAATCACTGGTCAAAAGTCGTTCAAACACAGTGAATTCAAAGGAAAGAGTAAGGAAATACATGAAGATGCCTGAAACAATAAGAATACAAGTTCATTGAGCTTGAATACACGAAAAACACTGTATATTTTCGGCTAAACTGTGTTTAAAATGTAGAGAAGTGAGTGCGATAATGGTTACTTCTATAATTAAGTGTAAAAAGGCTGTCAATTTAGGAATAAAGTTGAGGAAACACCAGTTCTTCTTCACAAAGCTAATGTAACAGCATAAATGTATTGAAAACCCTTAGAAATCACCATGATAGTGAAGCCAGTGTTCAATGTAGTAATAATTTACATTGAAAGTCTAGTATATTTGGCAAAACGCTTTATAAATACTTGAAATCCAGTAAATGAGCTTCAATCACTGGTCAAAAGTAGTTCAAACACAGTGAATTCAAAGAAAAGACTAAGGACATATATGGAGATGAGTGAAACAATAAGATACAAGTTCATTGAGCTTGAATGCATGAACAACACTGTTCATTTTCGGCTAAACTGTGTTTAAAACGCAGAGAAGTTAGTGCGATACCGGTTACTTCTAAATTTAGTGTAATAGGGCTATCAATTTACGAATAAAGTGGAAGAAACATCAGTTCTTCTTCACAGACTTATGTAACAGCATAAATGTATTGAAAACTCTGAGAAATCACCATTGTAGTTAAGACAGTGTTAAATGTAGTAATAATTTACATTGAAAGTCTAGTATATTTGGCAAAACGCTTTATAAATACTTGAAATTCAGTAAATGAGGTTCAATCACTGGTCAAAAGTAGATCAAACACTGTGAATTCAAAGGAAAGACTAAAAAAATATATAGAAAGGTGCCTGAAACAAAAGGAATACAAGTTCACTGAGCTTTAATACACGAAAGAATTTATTTTCGGCTAAACTGTCTTTAAAACGCAAAGAAGTGAGTGCGATACTGGTTACTTCTATAATTTAGTGTAAAAAGGCTGTCAATTTAGGAATAAAGTTGAGGAAACACCAGTTCTTCTTCACAGAGCTGATGTAACAGCATAAATGTATTGAAAACCCTTAGAAATCACCATGATAGTGAAGCCAGTGTTCAATGTAGTAATAATTTACATTGAAAGTCTAGTATATTTGGCAAAACGCTTTATAAATACTTGAAATCGAGTAAATGAGCTTCAATCACTGGTCAAAAGTAGTTCAAACACAGTGAATTCAAAGGAAAGACTAAAAAAATATATAGGAAGGTGCCTGAAACAAAAGGAATACAAGTTCACTGAGCTTTAATACACGAAAGAATTTATTTTCGGCTAAACTGTGTTTAAAACGCAAAGAAGTGAGTGCGATACTGGTTACTTCTATAATTTAGTGTAAAAAGGCTGTCAATTTAGGAATAAAGTTGAGGAAACACCAGTTCTTCTTCACAGAGCTGATGTAACAGCATAAATGTATTGAAAACCCTTAGAAATCACCATGATAGTGAATCCAGTGTTCAATGTAGTAATAATTTACATTGAAAGTCTAGTATATTTGGCAAAACGCTTTATAAATACTTGGAAATCCAGTAAATGAGCATCAATCACTGGTCAAAAGTCGTTCAAACACAGTGAATTCAAAGGAAAGAGGAAGGAAATACATGAAGATGCCTGAAACAATAAGAATACAAGTTCATTGAGCTTGAATACACGAAAAACACTGTATATTTTCGGCTAAACTGTGTTTAAAATGTAGAGAAGTGAGTGCGATACTGGTTACTTCTATGATTAAGTGTAAAAAGGCTGTCAATTTAGGAATAAAGTTGAGGAAACACCAGTTCTTCTTCACAGAGCTGATGTAACAGCATAAATGTATTGAAAACCCTTAGAAATCACCATGATAGTGAAGCCAGTGTTCAATGTAGTAATAATTTACATTGAAAGTCTAGTATATTTGGCAAAACGCTTTATAAATACTTGAAATCCAGTAAATGAGCTTCAATCACTGGTCAAAAGTAGTTCAAACACAGTGAATTCAAAGACTAAGGACATATATGGAGATGAGTGAAACAATAAGATACAAGTTCATTGAGCTTGAATGCATGAACAACACTGTTCATTTTCGGCTAAACTGTGTTTAAAACGCAGAGAAGTGAGTGCGATACCGGTTACTTCTAAATTTAGTGTTAAAGGGCTGTCAATTGAGGAATAAAGTGGATGAAACATCAGTTCTTCTTCACAGAGGTGATGTAACAGTATAAATGTATTGAAAACTCTTAGAAATCACCATGATAGTGAAGCCAGTGTTCAATGTAGTAATAATTTACATTGAAAGTCTAGTATATTTGGCAAAACGCTTTATAAATACTTGAAATTCAGTAAATGAGGTTCAATCACTGGTCAAAAGTAGATCAAACACTGTGAATTCAAAGGAAAGACTAAAAAAATATATAGAAAGGTGCCTGAAACAAAAGGAATACAAGTTCACTGAGCTTTAATACACGAAAGAATTTATTTTCGGCTAAACTGTGTTTAAAACGCAAAGAAGTGAGTGCTATACTGGTTACTTCTATAATTTAGTGTAAAAAGGCTGTCAATTTAGGAATAAAGTTGAGGAAACACCAGTTCTTCTTCACAGAGCTCATGTAACAGCATAAATGTATTGAAAACCCTTAGAAATCACCATGATAGTGAATCCAGTGTTCAATGTAGTAATAATTTACATTGAAAGTCTAGTATATTTGGCAAAACGCTTTATAAATACTTGGAAATCCAGTAAATGAGCTTCAATCACTGGTCAAAGGTAGTTCAAACACAGTGAATTCAAAGACTAAGGACATATATGGAGATGAGTGAAACAATAAGATACAAGTTCATTGAGCTTGAATGCATGAACAACACTGTTCATTTTCGGCTAAACTGTGTTTAAAACGCAGAGAAGTGAGTGCGATACCGGTTACTTCTAAATTTAGTGTAATAGGGCTATCAATTTAAGAATAAAGTGGATGAAACATCAGTTCTTCTTCATAGACTGATGTAACAGCATAAATGTATTGAAAACTCTGAGAAATCACCATTGTAGTTAAGCCAGTGTTCAATGTAGTAATAATTTACATTGAAAGTCTAGTATATTTGGCAAAACGCTATATAAATACTTGAAATTCAGTAAATGAGGTTCAATCACTGGTCAAAAGTAGATCAAACACTGTGAATTCAAAGGATAGACTAAAAAAATATATAGAAAGGTGCCTGAAACAAAAGGAATACAAGTTCACTGAGCTTTAATACACGAAAGAATTTATTTTCGGCTAAACTGTGTTTAAAACGCAAAGAAGTGAGTGCGATACTGGTTACTTCTATAATTTAGTGTAAAAAGGCTGTCAATTTAGTAATAAAGTTGAGGAAACACCAGTTCTTCTTCACAGAGCTGATGTAACAGCATAAATGTATTGAAAACACTTAGAAATCACCATGATAGTGAAGCCAGTGTTCAATGTAGTAATAATTTACATTGAAAGTCTAGTATATTTGGCAAAACGCTTTATAAATACTTGAAATCCAGTAAATGAGCTTCAATCACTGGTCAAAAGTAGTTCAAACACAGTGAATTCAAAGAAAAGACTAAGGACATATATGGAGATGAGTGAAACAATAAGAATACAAGTTCATTGAGCTTGAATACACGAAAAACACTGTATATTTTCGGCTAAACTGTGTTTAAAATGTAGAGAAGTGAGTGCGATACTGGTTACTTCTATAATTAAGTGTAAAAAGGCTGTCAATTTAGGAATAAAGTTGAGGAAACACCAGTTCTTCTTCACAGAGCTAATGGAACAGCATAAATGTATTGAAAACCCTTAGAAATCACCATGATAGTGAAGCCGGTGTTCAATGTAGTAATAATTTACATTGAAAGTCTAGTATATTTGGCAAAACGCTTTATAAATACTTGAAATCCAGTAAATGAGCTTCAATCATTGGTCAAAAGTAGTTCAAACACAGTGAATTCAAAGAAAAGACTAAGGACATATATGGAGATTAGTGAAACAATAAGATACAAGTTCATTGAGCTTGAATGCATGAACAACACTGTTCATTTTCGGCTAAACTGTGTTTAAAATGCATAGAAGTGAGTGCGATACCGGTTACTTCTAAATTTAGTGTAATAGGGCTATCAATTTAGGAATAAAGTGGATGAAACATCAGTTCTTCTTCATAGAGGTGATGTAACAGTATAAATGTATTGAAAACTCTTAGAAATCACCATGATAGTGAAGCCAGTGTTCAATGTAGTAATAATTTACATTGAAAGTCTAGTTTATTTGGCAAAACGCTTTATAAATACTTGAAATCGAGTAAATGAGCTTCAATCACTGGTCAAAAGTAGTTCAAACACAGTGAATTCAAAGGAAAGACTAAAAAAATATATAGAAAGGTGCCTGAAACAAAAGGAATACAAGTTCACTGAGCTTTAATACACGAAAGAATTTATTTTCGGCTAAACTGTGTTTAAAACGCAAAGAAGTGAGTGCGATACTGGTTACTTATATAATTTAGTGTAAAAAGGCTGTCAATTTAGGAATAAAGTTGAGGAAACACCAGTTCTTCTTCACAGAGCTGATGTAACAGCATAAATGTATTGAAAACACTTAGAAATCACCATGATAGTGAAGCCAGTGTTCAATGTAGTAATAATTTACATTGAAAGTCTAGTATATTTGGCAAAACGCTTTATAAATACTTGAAATCCAGTAAATGAGCTTCAATCACTGGTCAAAAGTAGTTCAAACACAGTGAATTCAAAGAAAAGACTAAGGACATATATGGAGATGAGTGAAACAATAAGAATACAAGTTCATTGAGCTTGAATACACGAAAAACACTGTATATTTTCGGCTAAACTGTGTTTAAAATGTAGAGAAGTGAGTGCGATACTGGTTACTTCTATAATTAAGTGTAAAAAGGCTGTCAATTTAGGAATAAAGTTGAGGAAACACCAGTTCTTCTTCACAGAGCTAATGGAACAGCATAAATGTATTGAAAACCCTTAGAAATCACCATGATAGTGAAGCCGGTGTTCAATGTAGTAATAATTTACATTGAAAGTCTAGTATATTTGGCAAAACGCTTTATAAATACTTGAAATCCAGTAAATGAGCTTCAATCATTGGTCAAAAGTAGTTCAAACACAGTGAATTCAAAGAAAAGACTAAGGACATATATGGAGATTAGTGAAACAATAAGATACAAGTTCATTGAGCTTGAATGCATGAACAACACTGTTCATTTTCGGCTAAACTGTGTTTAAAATGCATAGAAGTGAGTGCGATACCGGTTACTTCTAAATTTAGTGTAATAGGGCTATCAATTTAGGAATAAAGTGGATGAAACATCAGTTCTTCTTCATAGAGGTGATGTAACAGTATAAATGTATTGAAAACTCTTAGAAATCACCATGATAGTGAAGCCAGTGTTCAATGTAGTAATAATTTACATTGAAAGTCTAGTTTATTTGGCAAAACGCTTTATAAATACTTGAAATCGAGTAAATGAGCTTCAATCACTGGTCAAAAGTAGTTCAAACACAGTGAATTCAAAGGAAAGACTAAAAAAATATATAGAAAGGTGCCTGAAACAAAAGGAATACAAGTTCACTGAGCTTTAATACACGAAAGAATTTATTTTCGGCTAAACTGTGTTTAAAACGCAAAGAAGTGAGTGCGATACTGGTTACTTATATAATTTAGTGTAAAAAGGCTGTCAATTTAGGAATAAAGTTGAGGAAACACCAGTTCTTCTTCACAGAGCTGATGTAACAGCATAAATGTATTGAAAACCCTTAGAAATCACCATGATAGTGAATCCAGTGTTCAATGTAGTAATAATTTACATTGAAAGTCTAGTATATTTGGCAAAACGCTTTATAAATACTTGGAAATCCAGTAAATGAGCTTCAATCACTGGTCAAAAGTCGTTCAAACACAGTGAATTCAAAGGAAAGAGGAAGGAAATACATGAAGATGCCTGAAACAATAAGAATACAAGTTCATTGAGCTTGAATACACGAAAAACACTGTATATTTTCGGCTAAACTGTGTTTAAAATGTAGAGAAGTGAGTGCGATACTGGTTACTTCTATGATTAAGTGTAAAAAGGCTGTCAATTTAGGAATAAAGTTGAGGAAACACCAGTTCTTCTTCACAGAGCTGATGTAACAGCATAAATGTATTGAAAACCCTTAGAAATCACCATGATAGTGAATCCAGTGTTCAATGTAGTAATAATTTACATTGAAAGTCTAGTATATTTGGCAAAACGCTTTATAAATACTTGAAATCCAGTAAATGAGCTTCAATCACTGGTCAAAAGTAGTTCAAACACAGTGAATTCAAAGAAAAGACTAAGGACATATATGGAGATGAGTGAAACAATAAGAATACAAGTTCATTGAGCTTGAATACACGAAAAACACTGTATATTTTCGGCTAAACTGTGTTTAAAATGTAGAGAAGTGAGTGCGATACTGGTTACTTCTATAATTAAGTGTAAAAAGGCTGTCAATTTAGGAATAAAGTTGAGGAAACACCAGTTCTTCTTCACAGAGCTAATGGAACAGCATACATGTATTGAAAACCCTTAGAAATCACCATGATAGTGAAGCCGGTGTTCAATGTAGTAATAATTTACATTGAAAGTCTAGTATATTTGGCAAAACGCTTTATAAATACTTGAAATCCAGTAAATGAGCTTCAATCATTGGTCAAAAGTAGTTCAAACACAGTGAATTCAAAGAAAAGACTAAGGACATATATGGAGATTAGTGAAACAATAAGATACAAGTTCATTGAGCTTGAATGCATGAACAACACTGTTCATTTTCGGCTAAACTGTGTTTAAAATGCATAGAAGTGAGTGCGATACCGGTTACTTCTAAATTTAGTGTAATAGGGCTATCAATTTAGGAATAAAGTGGATGAAACATCAGTTCTTCTTCATAGAGGTGATGTAACAGTATAAATGTATTGAAAACTCTTAGAAATCACCATGATAGTGAAGCCAGTGTTCAATGTAGTAATAATTTACATTGAAAGTCTAGTTTATTTGGCAAAACGCTTTATAAATACTTGAAATCGAGTAAATGAGCTTCAATCACTGGTCAAAAGTAGTTCAAACACAGTGAATTCAAAGGAAAGACTAAAAAAATATATAGAAAGGTGCCTGAAACAAAAGGAATACAAGTTCACTGAGCTTTAATACACGAAAGAATTTATTTTCGGCTAAACTGTGTTTAAAACGCAAAGAAGTGAGTGCGATACTGGTTACTTATATAATTTAGTGTAAAAAGGCTGTCAATTTAGGAATAAAGTTGAGGAAACACCAGTTCTTCTTCACAGAGCTGATGTAACAGCATAAATGTATTGAAAACCCTTAGAAATCACCATGATAGTGAATCCAGTGTTCAATGTAGTAATAATTTACATTGAAAGTCTAGTATATTTGGCAAAACGCTTTATAAATACTTGGAAATCCAGTAAATGAGCTTCAATCACTGGTCAAAAGTCGTTCAAACACAGTGAATTCAAAGGAAAGAGGAAGGAAATACATGAAGATGCCTGAAACAATAAGAATACAAGTTCATTGAGCTTGAATACACGAAAAACACTGTATATTTTCGGCTAAACTGTGTTTAAAATGTAGAGAAGTGAGTGCGATACTGGTTACTTCTATGATTAAGTGTAAAAAGGCTGTCAATTTAGGAATAAAGTTGAGGAAACACCAGTTCTTCTTCACAGAGCTGATGTAACAGCATAAATGTATTGAAAACCCTTAGAAATCACCATGATAGTGAAGCCAGTGTTCAATGTAGTAATAATTTACATTGAAAGTCTAGTATATTTGGCAAAACGCTTTATAAATACTTGAAATCCAGTAAATGAGCTTCAATCACTGGTCAAAAGTAGTTCAAACACAGTGAATTCAAAGACTAAGGACATATATGGAGATGAGTGAAACAATAAGATACAAGTTCATTGAGCTTGAATGCATGAACAACACTGTTCATTTTCGGCTAAACTGTGTTTAAAACGCAGAGAAGTGAGTGCGATACCGGTTACTTCTAAATTTAGTGTTAAAGGGCTGTCAATTGAGGAATAAAGTGGATGAAACATCAGTTCTTCTTCACAGAGGTGATGTAACAGTATAAATGTATTGAAAACTCTTAGAAATCACCATGATAGTGAAGCCAGTGTTCAATGTAGTAATAATTTACATTGAAAGTCTAGTATATTTGGCAAAACGCTTTATAAATACTTGAAATTCAGTAAATGAGGTTCAATCACTGGTCAAAAGTAGATCAAACACTGTGAATTCAAAGGAAAGACTAAAAAAATATATAGAAAGGTGCCTGAAACAAAAGGAATACAAGTTCACTGAGCTTTAATACACGAAAGAATTTATTTTCGGCTAAACTGTGTTTAAAACGCAAAGAAGTGAGTGCTATACTGGTTACTTCTATAATTTAGTGTAAAAAGGCTGTCAATTTAGGAATAAAGTTGAGGAAACACCAGTTCTTCTTCACAGAGCTCATGTAACAGCATAAATGTATTGAAAACCCTTAGAAATCACCATGATAGTGAATCCAGTGTTCAATGTAGTAATAATTTACATTGAAAGTCTAGTATATTTGGCAAAACGCTTTATAAATACTTGGAAATCCAGTAAATGAGCTTCAATCACTGGTCAAAGGTAGTTCAAACACAGTGAATTCAAAGACTAAGGACATATATGGAGATGAGTGAAACAATAAGATACAAGTTCATTGAGCTTGAATGCATGAACAACACTGTTCATTTTCGGCTAAACTGTGTTTAAAACGCAGAGAAGTGAGTGCGATACCGGTTACTTCTAAATTTAGTGTAATAGGGCTATCAATTTAAGAATAAAGTGGATGAAACATCAGTTCTTCTTCATAGACTGATGTAACAGCATAAATGTATTGAAAACTCTGAGAAATCACCATTGTAGTTAAGCCAGTGTTCAATGTAGTAATAATTTACATTGAAAGTCTAGTATATTTGGCAAAACGCTATATAAATACTTGAAATTCAGTAAATGAGGTTCAATCACTGGTCAAAAGTAGATCAAACACTGTGAATTCAAAGGATAGACTAAAAAAATATATAGAAAGGTGCCTGAAACAAAAGGAATACAAGTTCACTGAGCTTTAATACACGAAAGAATTTATTTTCGGCTAAACTGTGTTTAAAACGCAAAGAAGTGAGTGCGATACTGGTTACTTCTATAATTTAGTGTAAAAAGGCTGTCAATTTAGTAATAAAGTTGAGGAAACACCAGTTCTTCTTCACAGAGCTGATGTAACAGCATAAATGTATTGAAAACACTTAGAAATCACCATGATAGTGAAGCCAGTGTTCAATGTAGTAATAATTTACATTGAAAGTCTAGTATATTTGGCAAAACGCTTTATAAATACTTGAAATCCAGTAAATGAGCTTCAATCACTGGTCAAAAGTAGTTCAAACACAGTGAATTCAAAGAAAAGACTAAGGACATATATGGAGATGAGTGAAACAATAAGAATACAAGTTCATTGAGCTTGAATACACGAAAAACACTGTATATTTTCGGCTAAACTGTGTTTAAAATGTAGAGAAGTGAGTGCGATACTGGTTACTTCTATAATTAAGTGTAAAAAGGCTGTCAATTTAGGAATAAAGTTGAGGAAACACCAGTTCTTCTTCACAGAGCTAATGGAACAGCATAAATGTATTGAAAACCCTTAGAAATCACCATGATAGTGAAGCCGGTGTTCAATGTAGTAATAATTTACATTGAAAGTCTAGTATATTTGGCAAAACGCTTTATAAATACTTGAAATCCAGTAAATGAGCTTCAATCATTGGTCAAAAGTAGTTCAAACACAGTGAATTCAAAGAAAAGACTAAGGACATATATGGAGATTAGTGAAACAATAAGATACAAGTTCATTGAGCTTGAATGCATGAACAACACTGTTCATTTTCGGCTAAACTGTGTTTAAAATGCATAGAAGTGAGTGCGATACCGGTTACTTCTAAATTTAGTGTAATAGGGCTATCAATTTAGGAATAAAGTGGATGAAACATCAGTTCTTCTTCATAGAGGTGATGTAACAGTATAAATGTATTGAAAACTCTTAGAAATCACCATGATAGTGAAGCCAGTGTTCAATGTAGTAATAATTTACATTGAAAGTCTAGTTTATTTGGCAAAACGCTTTATAAATACTTGAAATCGAGTAAATGAGCTTCAATCACTGGTCAAAAGTAGTTCAAACACAGTGAATTCAAAGGAAAGACTAAAAAAATATATAGAAAGGTGCCTGAAACAAAAGGAATACAAGTTCACTGAGCTTTAATACACGAAAGAATTTATTTTCGGCTAAACTGTGTTTAAAACGCAAAGAAGTGAGTGCGATACTGGTTACTTATATAATTTAGTGTAAAAAGGCTGTCAATTTAGGAATAAAGTTGAGGAAACACCAGTTCTTCTTCACAGAGCTGATGTAACAGCATAAATGTATTGAAAACACTTAGAAATCACCATGATAGTGAAGCCAGTGTTCAATGTAGTAATAATTTACATTGAAAGTCTAGTATATTTGGCAAAACGCTTTATAAATACTTGAAATCCAGTAAATGAGCTTCAATCACTGGTCAAAAGTAGTTCAAACACAGTGAATTCAAAGAAAAGACTAAGGACATATATGGAGATGAGTGAAACAATAAGAATACAAGTTCATTGAGCTTGAATACACGAAAAACACTGTATATTTTCGGCTAAACTGTGTTTAAAATGTAGAGAAGTGAGTGCGATACTGGTTACTTCTATAATTAAGTGTAAAAAGGCTGTCAATTTAGGAATAAAGTTGAGGAAACACCAGTTCTTCTTCACAGAGCTAATGGAACAGCATAAATGTATTGAAAACCCTTAGAAATCACCATGATAGTGAAGCCGGTGTTCAATGTAGTAATAATTTACATTGAAAGTCTAGTATATTTGGCAAAACGCTTTATAAATACTTGAAATCCAGTAAATGAGCTTCAATCATTGGTCAAAAGTAGTTCAAACACAGTGAATTCAAAGAAAAGACTAAGGACATATATGGAGATTAGTGAAACAATAAGATACAAGTTCATTGAGCTTGAATGCATGAACAACACTGTTCATTTTCGGCTAAACTGTGTTTAAAATGCATAGAAGTGAGTGCGATACCGGTTACTTCTAAATTTAGTGTAATAGGGCTATCAATTTAGGAATAAAGTGGATGAAACATCAGTTCTTCTTCATAGAGGTGATGTAACAGTATAAATGTATTGAAAACTCTTAGAAATCACCATGATAGTGAAGCCAGTGTTCAATGTAGTAATAATTTACATTGAAAGTCTAGTTTATTTGGCAAAACGCTTTATAAATACTTGAAATCGAGTAAATGAGCTTCAATCACTGGTCAAAAGTAGTTCAAACACAGTGAATTCAAAGGAAAGACTAAAAAAATATATAGAAAGGTGCCTGAAACAAAAGGAATACAAGTTCACTGAGCTTTAATACACGAAAGAATTTATTTTCGGCTAAACTGTGTTTAAAACGCAAAGAAGTGAGTGCGATACTGGTTACTTATATAATTTAGTGTAAAAAGGCTGTCAATTTAGGAATAAAGTTGAGGAAACACCAGTTATTCCTCACAGAGCTCATGTAACAGCATAAATGTATTGAAAACCCTTAGAAATCACCATGATAGTGAATCCAGTGTTCAATGTAGTAATAATTTACATTGAAAGTCTAGTATATTTGGCAAAACGCTTTATAAATACTTGGAAATCCAGTAAATGAGCTTCAATCACTGGTCAAAAGTCGTTCAAACACAGTGAATTCAAAGGAAAGACTAAAAAAATATATAGAAAGGTGCCTGAAACAAAAGGAATACAAGTTCACTGAGCTTTAATACACGAAAGAATTTATTTTCGGCTAAACTGTGTTTAAAACGCAAAGAAGTGAGTGCGATACCGGTTACTTCTAAATTTAGTGTTAAAGGGCTGTCAATTGAGGAATAAAGTGGATGAAACATCAGTTCTTCTTCACAGAGGTGATGTAACAGTATAAATGTATTGAAAACTCTTAGAAATCACCATGATAGTGAAGCCAGTGTTCAATGTAGTAATAATTTACATAGAAAGTCTAGTATATTTGGCAAAACGCTTTATAAATACTTGAAATCCAGTAAATGAGCTTCAATCACTGGTCAAAAGTAGTTCAAACACAGTGAATTCAAAGACTAAGGACATATATGGAGATGAGTGAAACAATAAGATACAAGTCCATTGAGCTTGAATGCATGAACAACACTGTTCATTTTCGGCTAAACTGTGTTTAAAACGCAGAGAAGTGAGTGCGATACCGGTTACTTCTAAATTTAGTGTTAAAGGGCTGTCAATTGAGGAATAAAGTGGATGAAACATCAGTTCTTCTTCACAGACTGATGTAACAGCATAAATGTATTGAAAACTCTGAGAAATCACCATTGTAGTTAAGCCAGTGTTCAA
Organism: Plecotus auritus; assembly: GCF_963455305.1. Lineage (NCBI taxonomy): Eukaryota > Metazoa > Chordata > Mammalia > Chiroptera > Vespertilionidae > Plecotus > Plecotus auritus. Next base: position 112,196 of record NW_027664321.1, on the reverse strand, counting down.
TGTAGTAATAATTTACATTGAAAGTCTAGTATATTTGGCAAAACGCTTTATAAATACTTGAAATTCAGTAAATGAGGTTCAATCACTGGTCAAAAGTAGATCAAACACTGTGAATTCAAAGGAAAGACTAAAAAAATATATAGAAAGGTGCCTGAAACAAAAGGAATACAAGTTCACTGAGCTTTAATACACGAAAGAATTTATTTTCAGCTAAACTGTGTTTAAAACGCAAAGAAGTGAGTGCGATACTGGTTACTTCTATAATTTAGTGTAAAAAGGCTGTCAATTTAGGAATAAAGTTGAGGAAACACCAGTTCTTCTTCACAGAGCTAATGTAACAGCATAAATGTATTGAAAACCCTTAGAAATCACCATGATAGTGAAGCCAGTGTTCAATGTAGTAATAATTTACATTGAAAGTCTAGTATATTTGGCAAAACGCTTTATAAATACTTGAAATCCAGTAAATGAGCTTCAATCACTGGTCAAAAGTAGTTCAAACACTGTGAATTCAAAGAAAAGACTAAGGACATATATGGAGATGAGTGAAACAATAAGATACAAGTTCATTGAGCTTGAATGCATGAACAACACTGTTCATTTTCGGCTAAACTGTGTTTAAAACGCAGAGAAGTGAGTGCGATACCGGTTACTTCTAAATTTAGTGTAATAGGGCTATCAATTTAAGAATAAAGTGGATGAAACATCAGTTCTTCTTCACAGACTGATGTAACAGCATAAATGTATTGAAAACTCTGAGTAATCACCATTGTAGTTAAGCCAGTGTTCAATGTAGTAATAATTTACATTGAAAGTCTAGTATATTTGGCAAAACGCTTTATAAATACTTGAAATCGAGTAAATGAGCTTCAATCACTGGTCAAAAGTAGTTCAAACACAGTGAATTCAAAGAAAAGACTAAGGACATATATGGAGATGAGTGAAACACTAAGATACAAGTCCATTGAGCTTGAATGCATGAACAACACTGTTCATTTTCGGCTAAACTGTGTTTAAAACGCAGAGAAGTGAGTGCGAAACCGGTTACTTCTAAATTTAGTGTTAAAGGGCTGTCAATTGAGGAATAAAGTGGATGAAACATCAGTTCTTCTTCACAGAGGTGATGTAACAGTATAAATGTATTGAAAACCCTTAGAAATCACCATGATAGTGAAGCCAGTGTTCAATGTAGGAATAATTTACATTGAAAGTCTAGTATATTTGGCAAAACGCTTTATAAATACTTGAAATCCAGTAAATGAGCTTCAATCACTGGTCAAAAGTAGTTCAAACACAGTGAATTCAAAGACTAAGGACATATATGGAGATGAGTGAAACAATAAGATACAAGTTCATTGAGCTTGAATGCATGAACAACACTGTTCATTTTCGGCTAAACTGTGTTTAAAACGCAGAGAAGTGAGTGCGATACCGGTTACTTCTAAATTTAGTGTAATAGGGCTATCAATTTAAGAATAAAGTGGATGAAACATCAGTTCTTCTTCATAGACTGATGTAACAGCATAAATGTATTGAAAACTCTGAGAAATCACCATTGTAGTTAAGCCAGTGTTCAATGTAGTAATAATTTACATTGAAAGTCTAGTATATTTGGCAAAACGCTATATAAATACTTGAAATTCAGTAAATGAGGTTCAATCACTGGTCAAAAGTAGATCAAACACTGTGAATTCAAAGGATAGACTAAAAAAATATATAGAAAGGTGCCTGAAACAAAAGGAATACAAGTTCACTGAGCTTTAATACACGAAAGAATTTATTTTCGGCTAAACTGTGTTTAAAACGCAAAGAAGTGAGTGCGATACTGGTTACTTCTATAATTTAGTGTAAAAAGGCTGTCAATTTAGTAATAAAGTTGAGGAAACACCAGTTCTTCTTCACAGAGCTGATGTAACAGCATAAATGTATTGAAAACACTTAGAAATCACCATGATAGTGAAGCCAGTGTTCAATGTAGTAATAATTTACATTGAAAGTCTAGTATATTTGGCAAAACGCTTTATAAATACTTGAAATCCAGTAAATGAGCTTCAATCACTGGTTAAAAGTAGTTCAAACACAGTGAATTCAAAGAAAAGACTAAGGACATATATGGAGATGAGTGAAACAATAAGAATACAAGTTCATTGAGCTTGAATACACGAAAAACACTGTATATTTTCGGCTAAACTGTGTTTAAAATGTAGAGAAGTGAGTGCGATACTGGTTACTTCTATAATTAAGTGTAAAAAGGCTGTCAATTTAGGAATAAAGTTGAGGAAACACCAGTTCTTCTTCACAGAGCTAATGGAACAGCATAAATGTATTGAAAACCCTTAGAAATCACCATGATAGTGAAGCCGGTGTTCAATGTAGTAATAATTTACATTGAAAGTCTAGTATATTTGGCAAAACGCTTTATAAATACTTGAAATCCAGTAAATGAGCTTCAATCATTGGTCAAAAGTAGTTCAAACACAGTGAATTCAAAGAAAAGACTAAGGACATATATGGAGATTAGTGAAACAATAAGATACAAGTTCATTGAGCTTGAATGCATGAACAACACTGTTCATTTTCGGCTAAACTGTGTTTAAAATGCATAGAAGTGAGTGCGATACCGGTTACTTCTAAATTTAGTGTAATAGGGCTATCAATTTAGGAATAAAGTGGATGAAACATCAGTTCTTCTTCATAGAGGTGATGTAACAGTATAAATGTATTGAAAACTCTTAGAAATCACCATGATAGTGAAGCCAGTGTTCAATGTAGTAATAATTTACATTGAAAGTCTAGTTTATTTGGCAAAACGCTTTATAAATACTTGAAATCGAGTAAATGAGCTTCAATCACTGGTCAAAAGTAGTTCAAACACAGTGAATTCAAAGGAAAGACTAAAAAAATATATAGAAAGGTGCCTGAAACAAAAGGAATACAAGTTCACTGAGCTTTAATACACGAAAGAATTTATTTTCGGCTAAACTGTGTTTAAAACGCAAAGAAGTGAGTGCGATACTGGTTACTTATATAATTTAGTGTAAAAAGGCTGTCAATTTAGGAATAAAGTTGAGGAAACACCAGTTATTCCTCACAGAGCTCATGTAACAGCATAAATGTATTGAAAACCCTTAGAAATCACCATGATAGTGAATCCAGTGTTCAATGTAGTAATAATTTACATTGAAAGTCTAGTATATTTGGCAAAACGCTTTATAAATACTTGGAAATCCAGTAAATGAGCTTCAATCACTGGTCAAAAGTCGTTCAAACACAGTGAATTCAAAGGAAAGACTAAAAAAATATATAGAAAGGTGCCTGAAACAAAAGGAATACAAGTTCACTGAGCTTTAATACACGAAAGAATTTATTTTCGGCTAAACTGTGTTTAAAACGCAAAGAAGTGAGTGCGATACCGGTTACTTCTAAATTTAGTGTTAAAGGGCTGTCAATTGAGGAATAAAGTGGATGAAACATCAGTTCTTCTTCACAGAGGTGATGTAACAGTATAAATGTATTGAAAACTCTTAGAAATCACCATGATAGTGAAGCCAGTGTTCAATGTAGTAATAATTTACATAGAAAGTCTAGTATATTTGGCAAAACGCTTTATAAATACTTGAAATCCAGTAAATGAGCTTCAATCACTGGTCAAAAGTAGTTCAAACACAGTGAATTCAAAGACTAAGGACATATATGGAGATGAGTGAAACAATAAGATACAAGTCCATTGAGCTTGAATGCATGAACAACACTGTTCATTTTCGGCTAAACTGTGTTTAAAACGCAGAGAAGTGAGTGCGATACCGGTTACTTCTAAATTTAGTGTTAAAGGGCTGTCAATTGAGGAATAAAGTGGATGAAACATCAGTTCTTCTTCACAGACTGATGTAACAGCATAAATGTATTGAAAACTCTGAGAAATCACCATTGTAGTTAAGCCAGTGTTCAATGTAGTAATAATTTACATTGAAAGTCTAGTATATTTGGCAAAACGCTTTATAAATACTTGAAATTCAGTAAATGAGGTTCAATCACTGGTCAAAAGTAGATCAAACACTGTGAATTCAAAGGAAAGACTAAAAAAATATATAGAAAGGTGCCTGAAACAAAAGGAATACAAGTTCACTGAGCTTTAATACACGAAAGAATTTATTTTCAGCTAAACTGTGTTTAAAACGCAAAGAAGTGAGTGCGATACTGGTTACTTCTATAATTTAGTGTAAAAAGGCTGTCAATTTAGGAATAAAGTTGAGGAAACACCAGTTCTTCTTCACAGAGCTAATGTAACAGCATAAATGTATTGAAAACCCTTAGAAATCACCATGATAGTGAAGCCAGTGTTCAATGTAGTAATAATTTACATTGAAAGTCTAGTATATTTGGCAAAACGCTTTATAAATACTTGAAATCCAGTAAATGAGCTTCAATCACTGGTCAAAAGTAGTTCAAACACTGTGAATTCAAAGAAAAGACTAAGGACATATATGGAGATGAGTGAAACAATAAGATACAAGTTCATTGAGCTTGAATGCATGAACAACACTGTTCATTTTCGGCTAAACTGTGTTTAAAACGCAGAGAAGTGAGTGCGATACCGGTTACTTCTAAATTTAGTGTAATAGGGCTATCAATTTAAGAATAAAGTGGATGAAACATCAGTTCTTCTTCACAGACTGATGTAACAGCATAAATGTATTGAAAACTCTGAGTAATCACCATTGTAGTTAAGCCAGTGTTCAATGTAGTAATAATTTACATTGAAAGTCTAGTATATTTGGCAAAACGCTTTATAAATACTTGAAATCGAGTAAATGAGCTTCAATCACTGGTCAAAAGTAGTTCAAACACAGTGAATTCAAAGAAAAGACTAAGGACATATATGGAGATGAGTGAAACACTAAGATACAAGTCCATTGAGCTTGAATGCATGAACAACACTGTTCATTTTCGGCTAAACTGTGTTTAAAACGCAGAGAAGTGAGTGCGAAACCGGTTACTTCTAAATTTAGTGTTAAAGGGCTGTCAATTGAGGAATAAAGTGGATGAAACATCAGTTCTTCTTCACAGAGGTGATGTAACAGTATAAATGTATTGAAAACCCTTAGAAATCACCATGATAGTGAAGCCAGTGTTCAATGTAGGAATAATTTACATTGAAAGTCTAGTATATTTGGCAAAACGCTTTATAAATACTTGAAATCCAGTAAATGAGCTTCAATCACTGGTCAAAAGTAGTTCAAACACAGTGAATTCAAAGACTAAGGACATATATGGAGATGAGTGAAACAATAAGATACAAGTTCATTGAGCTTGAATGCATGAACAACACTGTTCATTTTCGGCTAAACTGTGTTTAAAACGCAGAGAAGTGAGTGCGATACCGGTTACTTCTAAATTTAGTGTAATAGGGCTATCAATTTAAGAATAAAGTGGATGAAACATCAGTTCTTCTTCATAGACTGATGTAACAGCATAAATGTATTGAAAACTCTGAGAAATCACCATTGTAGTTAAGCCAGTGTTCAATGTAGTAATAATTTACATTGAAAGTCTAGTATATTTGGCAAAACGCTATATAAATACTTGAAATTCAGTAAATGAGGTTCAATCACTGGTCAAAAGTAGATCAAACACTGTGAATTCAAAGGATAGACTAAAAAAATATATAGAAAGGTGCCTGAAACAAAAGGAATACAAGTTCACTGAGCTTTAATACACGAAAGAATTTATTTTCGGCTAAACTGTGTTTAAAACGCAAAGAAGTGAGTGCGATACTGGTTACTTCTATAATTTAGTGTAAAAAGGCTGTCAATTTAGTAATAAAGTTGAGGAAACACCAGTTCTTCTTCACAGAGCTGATGTAACAGCATAAATGTATTGAAAACACTTAGAAATCACCATGATAGTGAAGCCAGTGTTCAATGTAGTAATAATTTACATTGAAAGTCTAGTATATTTGGCAAAACGCTTTATAAATACTTGAAATCCAGTAAATGAGCTTCAATCACTGGTTAAAAGTAGTTCAAACACAGTGAATTCAAAGAAAAGACTAAGGACATATATGGAGATGAGTGAAACAATAAGAATACAAGTTCATTGAGCTTGAATACACGAAAAACACTGTATATTTTCGGCTAAACTGTGTTTAAAATGTAGAGAAGTGAGTGCGATACTGGTTACTTCTATAATTAAGTGTAAAAAGGCTGTCAATTTAGGAATAAAGTTGAGGAAACACCAGTTCTTCTTCACAAAGCTAATGTAACAGCATAAATGTATTGAAAACCCTTAGAAATCACCATGATAGTGAAGCCAGTGTTCAATGTAGTAATAATTTACATTGAAAGTCTAGTATATTTGGCAAAACGCTTTATAAATACTTGAAATCCAGTAAATGAGCTTCAATCACTGGTCAAAAGTAGTTCAAACACAGTGAATTCAAAGAAAAGACTAAGGACATATATGGAGATTAGTGAAACAATAAGATACAAGTTCATTGAGCTTGAATGCATGAACAACACTGTTCATTTTCGGCTAAACTGTGTTTAAAACGCAGAGAAGTGAGTGCGATACCGGTTACTTCTAAATTTAGTGTTAAAGGGCTGTCAATTGAGGAATAAAGTGGATGAAACATCAGTTCTTCTTCACAGAGGTGATGTAACAGTATAAATGTATTGAAAACTCTTAGAAATCACCATGATAGTGAAGCCAGTGTTCAATGTAGTAATAATTTACATAGAAAGTCTAGTATATTTGGCAAAACGCTTTATAAATACTTGAAATCCAGTAAATGAGCTTCAATCACTGGTCAAAAGTAGTTCAAACACAGTGAATTCAAAGACTAAGGACATATATGGAGATGAGTGAAACAATAAGATACAAGTCCATTGAGCTTGAATGCATGAACAACACTGTTCATTTTCGGCTAAACTGTGTTTAAAACGCAGAGAAGTGAGTGCGATACCGGTTACTTCTAAATTTAGTGTTAAAGGGCTGTCAATTGAGGAATAAAGTGGATGAAACATCAGTTCTTCTTCACAGAGGTGATGTAACAGTATAAATGTATTGAAAACCCTTAGAAATCACCATGATAGTGAAGCCAGTGTTCAATGTAGTAATAATTTACATTGAAAGTCTAGTATATTTGGCAAAACGCTTTATAAATACTTGAAATCCAGTAAATGAGCTTCAATCACTGGTCAAAAGTAGTTCACACACAGTGAATTCAAAGACTAAGGACATATATGGAGATGAGTGAAACAATAAGATACAAGTTCATTGAGCTTGAATGCATGAACAACACTGTTCATTTTCGGCTAAACTGTGTTTAAAACGCAGAGAAGTGAGTGCGATACAGCTTACTTCTAAATTTAGTGTAATAGGGCTATCAATTTACGAATAAAGTGGATGAAACATCAGTTCTTCTTCACAGACTGATGTAACAGCATAAATGTATTGAAAACTCTGAGTAATCACCATTGTAGTTAAGCCAGTGTTCAATGTAGTAATAATTTACATTGAAAGTCTAGTATATTTGGCAAAACGCTTTATAAATACTTGAAATCGAGTAAATGAGCTTCAATCACTGGTCAAAAGTAGTTCAAACACAGTGAATTCAAAGAAAAGACTAAGGACATATATGGAGATGAGTGAAACAATAAGATACAAGTCCATTGAGCTTGAATGCATGAACAACACTGTTCATTTTCGGCTAAACTGTGTTTAAAACGCAGAGAAGTGAGTGCGATACCGGTTACTTCTAAATTTAGTGTTAAAGGGCTGTCAATTGAGGAATAAAGTGGATGAAACATCAGTTCTTCTTCACAGACTGATGTAACAGCATAAATGTATTGAAAACTCTGAGAAATCACCATTGTAGTGAAGCCAGTGTTCAATGTAGTAATAATTTACATTGAAAGTCTAGTATATTTGGCAAAACGCTATATAAATACTTGAAATTCAGTAAATGAGGTTCAATCACTGGTCAAAAGTAGATCAAACACTGTGAATTCAAAGGATAGACTAAAAAAATATATAGAAAGGTGCCTGAAACAAAAGGAATACAAGTTCACTGAGCTTTAATACACGAAAGAATTTATTTTCGGCTAAACTGTGTTTAAAACGCAAAGAAGTGAGTGCGATACTGGTTACTTCTATAATTTAGTGTAAAAAGGCTGTCAATTTAGTAATAAAGTTGAGGAAACACCAGTTCTTCTTCACAGAGCTGATGTAACAGCATAAATGTATTGAAAACACATAGAAATCACCATGATAGTGAAGCCAGTGTTCAATGTAGTAATAATTTACATTGAAAGTCTAGTATATTTGGCAAAACGCTTTATAAATACTTGAAATCCAGTAAATGAGCTTCAATCACTGGGCAAAAGTAGTTCAAACACAGTGAATTCAAAGAAAAGACTAAGGACATATATGGAGATGAGTGAAACAATAAGAATACAAGTTCATTGAGCTTGAATACACGAAAAACACTGTATATTTTCGGCTAAACTGTGTTTAAAATGTAGAGAAGTGAGTGCGATACTGGTTACTTCTATAATTAAGTGTAAAAAGGCTGTCAATTTAGGAATAAAGTTGAGGAAACACCAGTTCTTCTTCACAGAGCTAATGTAACAGCATAAATGTATTGAAAACCCTTAGAAATCACCATGATAGTGAAGCCAGTGTTCAATGTAGTAATAATTTACATTGAAAGTCTAGTATATTTGGCAAAACGCTTTATAAATACTTGAAATCCAGTAAATGAGCTTCAATCACTGGTCAAAAGTAGTTCAAACACAGTGAATTCAAAGAAAAGACTAAGGACATATATGGAGATGAGTGAAACAATAAGATACAAGTTCATTGAGCTTGAATGCATGAACAACACTGTTCATTTTCGGCTAAACTGTGTTTAAAACGCAGAGAAGTGAGTGCGATACCGGTTACTTCTAAATTTAGTGTTAAAGGGCTGTCAATTGAGGAATAAAGTGGATGAAACATCAGTTCTTCTTCACAGAGGTGATGTAACAGTATAAATGTATTGAAAACTCTTAGAAATCACCATGATAGTGAAGCCAGTGTTCAATGTAGTAATAATTTACATTGAAAGTCTAGTATATTTGGCAAAACGCTTTATAAATACTTGAAATCCAGTAAATGAGCTTCAATCACTGGTCAAAAGTAGTTCAAACACAGTGAATTCAAAGAAAAGACTAAGGACATATATGGAGATTAGTGAAACAATAAGATACAAGTTCATTGAGCTTGAATGCATGAACAACACTGTTCATTTTCGGCTAAACTGTGTTTAAAACGCAGAGAAGTGAGTGCGATACCGGTTACTTCTAAATTTAGTGTTAAAGGGCTGTCAATTGAGGAATAAAGTGGATGAAACATCAGTTCTTCTTCACAGAGGTGATGTAACAGTATAAATGTATTGAAAACTCTTAGAAATCACCATGATAGTGAAGCCAGTGTTCAATGTAGTAATAATTTACATAGAAAGTCTAGTATATTTGGCAAAACGCTTTATAAATACTTGAAATCCAGTAAATGAGCTTCAATCACTGGTCAAAAGTAGTTCAAACACAGTGAATTCAAAGACTAAGGACATATATGGAGATGAGTGAAACAATAAGATACAAGTCCATTGAGCTTGAATGCATGAACAACACTGTTCATTTTCGGCTAAACTGTGTTTAAAACGCAGAGAAGTGAGTGCGATACCGGTTACTTCTAAATTTAGTGTTAAAGGGCTGTCAATTGAGGAATAAAGTGGATGAAACATCAGTTCTTCTTCACAGAGGTGATGTAACAGTATAAATGTATTGAAAACCCTTAGAAATCACCATGATAGTGAAGCCAGTGTTCAATGTAGTAATAATTTACATTGAAAGTCTAGTATATTTGGCAAAACGCTTTATAAATACTTGAAATCCAGTAAATGAGCTTCAATCACTGGTCAAAAGTAGTTCACACACAGTGAATTCAAAGACTAAGGACATATATGGAGATGAGTGAAACAATAAGATACAAGTTCATTGAGCTTGAATGCATGAACAACACTGTTCATTTTCGGCTAAACTGTGTTTAAAACGCAGAGAAGTGAGTGCGATACCGCTTACTTCTAAATTTAGTGTAATAGGGCTATCAATTTACGAATAAAGTGGATGAAACATCAGTTCTTCTTCACAGACTGATGTAACAGCATAAATGTATTGAAAACTCTGAGTAATCACCATTGTAGTTAAGCCAGTGTTCAATGTAGTAATAATTTACATTGAAAGTCTAGTATATTTGGCAAAACGCTTTATAAATACTTGAAATCGAGTAAATGAGCTTCAATCACTGGTCAAAAGTAGTTCAAACACAGTGAATTCAAAGAAAAGACTAAGGACATATATGGAGATGAGTGAAACAATAAGATACAAGTCCATTGAGCTTGAATGCATGAACAACACTGTTCATTTTCGGCTAAACTGTGTTTAAAACGCAGAGAAGTGAGTGCGATACCGGTTACTTCTAAATTTAGTGTTAAAGGGCTGTCAATTGAGGAATAAAGTGGATGAAACATCAGTTCTTCTTCACAGACTGATGTAACAGCATAAATGTATTGAAAACTCTGAGAAATCACCATTGTAGTGAAGCCAGTGTTCAATGTAGTAATAATTTACATTGAAAGTCTAGTATATTTGGCAAAACGCTATATAAATACTTGAAATTCAGTAAATGAGGTTCAATCACTGGTCAAAAGTAGATCAAACACTGTGAATTCAAAGGATAGACTAAAAAAATATATAGAAAGGTGCCTGAAACAAAAGGAATACAAGTTCACTGAGCTTTAATACACGAAAGAATTTATTTTCGGCTAAACTGTGTTTAAAACGCAAAGAAGTGAGTGCGATACTGGTTACTTCTATAATTTAGTGTAAAAAGGCTGTCAATTTAGTAATAAAGTTGAGGAAACACCAGTTCTTCTTCACAGAGCTGATGTAACAGCATAAATGTATTGAAAACACATAGAAATCACCATGATAGTGAAGCCAGTGTTCAATGTAGTAATAATTTACATTGAAAGTCTAGTATATTTGGCAAAACGCTTTATAAATACTTGAAATCCAGTAAATGAGCTTCAATCACTGGGCAAAAGTAGTTCAAACACAGTGAATTCAAAGAAAAGACTAAGGACATATATGGAGATGAGTGAAACAATAAGAATACAAGTTCATTGAGCTTGAATACACGAAAAACACTGTATATTTTCGGCTAAACTGTGTTTAAAATGTAGAGAAGTGAGTGCGATACTGGTTACTTCTATAATTAAGTGTAAAAAGGCTGTCAATTTAGGAATAAAGTTGAGGAAACACCAGTTCTTCTTCACAGAGCTAATGTAACAGCATAAATGTATTGAAAACCCTTAGAAATCACCATGATAGTGAAGCCAGTGTTCAATGTAGTAATAATTTACATTGAAAGTCTAGTATATTTGGCAAAACGCTTTATAAATACTTGAAATCCAGTAAATGAGCTTCAATCACTGGTCAAAAGTAGTTCAAACACAGTGAATTCAAAGAAAAGACTAAGGACATATATGGAGATGAGTGAAACAATAAGATACAAGTTCATTGAGCTTGAATGCATGAACAACACTGTTCATTTTCGGCTAAACTGTGTTTAAAACGCAGAGAAGTGAGTGCGATACCGGTTACTTCTAAATTTAGTGTTAAAGGGCTGTCAATTGAGGAATAAAGTGGATGAAACATCAGTTCTTCTTCACAGAGGTGATGTAACAGTATAAATGTATTGAAAACTCTTAGAAATCACCATGATAGTGAAGCCAGTGTTCAATGTAGTAATAATTTACATTGAAAGTCTAGTATATTTGGCAAAACGCTTTATAAATACTTGAAATCCAGTAAATGAGCTTCAATCACTGGTCAAAAGTAGTTCAAACACAGTGAATTCAAAGAAAAGACTAAGGACATATATGGAGATGAGTGAAACAATAAGATACAAGTTCATTGAGCTTGAATGCATGAACAACACTGTTCATTTTCGGCTAAACTGTGTTTAAAACGCAGAGAAGTGAGTGCGATACCGGTTACTTCTAAATTTAGTGTTAAAGGGCTGTCAATTGAGGAATAAAGTGGATGAAACATCAGTTCTTCTTCACAGAGGTGATGTAACAGTATAAATGTATTGAAAACTCTTAGAAATCACCATGATAGTGAAGCCAGTGTTCAATGTAGTAATAATTTACATTGAAAGTCTAGTATATTTGGCAAAACGCTTTATAAATACTTGAAATCCAGTAAATGAGCTTCAATCACTGGTCAAATGTAGTTCAAACACAGTGAATTCAAAGACTAAGGACATATATGGAGATGAGTGAAACAATAAGATACAAGTTCATTGAGCTTGAATGCATGAACAACACTGTTCATTTTCAGCTAAACTGTGTTTAAAACGCAGAGAAGTGAGTGCGATACCGGTTACTTCTAAATTTAGTGTAATAGGGCTATCAATTTAAGAATAAAGTGGAAGAAACATCAGTTCTTCTTCACAGACTGATGTAACAGCATAAATGTATTGAAAACTCTGAGAAATCACCATTGTAGTTAAGACAGTGTTAAATGTAGTAATAATTTACATTGAAAGTCTAGTATATTTATCAAAACGCTTTATAAATACTTGAAATCCAGTAAATGAGCTTCAATCACTGGTCAAAAGTAGTTCAAACACAGTGAATTCAAAGGAAAGACTAAAAAAATATATAGAAAGGTGCCTGAAACAAAAGGAATACAAGTTCACTGAGCTTTAATAAACGAAAGAATTTATTTTCGGCTAAACTGTGTTTAAAACGCAAAGAAGTGACTGCGATACTGGTTACTTCTATAATTTAGTGTAAAAAGGCTGTCAATTTAGGAATAAAGTTGAGGAAACACCAGTTCTTCTTCACAGAGCTCATGTAACAGCATAAATGTATTGAAAACACTTAGAAATCACCATGATAGTGAAGCCAGTGTTCAATGTAGTAATAATTTACATTGAAAGTCTAGTATATTTGGCAAAACGCTTTATAAATACTTGGAAATCCAGTAAATGAGCTTCAATCACTGGTCAAAAGTAGTTCAAACACAGTGAATTCAAAGAAAAGACTAAGGACATATATGGAGATGAGTGAAACACTAAGATACAAGTCCATTGAGCTTGAATGCATGAACAACACTGTTCATTTTCGGCTAAACTGTGTTTAAAACGCAGAGAAGTGAGTGCGATACCGGTTACTTCTAAATTTAGTGTTAAAGGGCTGTCAATTGAGGAATAAAGTGGATGAAACATCAGTTCTTCTTCACAGAGGTGATGTAACAGTATAAATGTATTGAAAACCCTTAGAAATCACCATGATAGTGAAGCCAGTGTTCAATGTAGGAATAATTTACATTGAAAGTCTAGTATATTTGGCAAAACGCTTTATAAATACTTGAAATCCAGTAAATGAGCTTCAATCACTGGTCAAAAGTAGTTCAAACACAGTGAATTCAAAGACTAAGGACATATATGGAGATGAGTGAAACAATAAGATACAAGTTCATTGAGCTTGAATGCATGAACAACACTGTTCATTTTCGGCTAAACTGTGTTTAAAACGCAGAGAAGTGAGTGCGATACCGGTTACTTCTAAATTTAGTGTAATAGGGCTATCAATTTAAGAATAAAGTGGATGAAACATCAGTTCTTCTTCATAGACTGATGTAACAGCATAAATGTATTGAAAACTCTGAGAAATCACCATTGTAGTTAAGCCAGTGTTCAATGTAGTAATAATTTACATTGAAAGTCCAGTATATTTGGCAAAACGCTATATAAATCTTGAAATTCAGTAAATGAGGTTCAATCACTGGTCAAAAGTAGATCAAACACTGTGAATTCAAAGGATAGACTAAAAAAATATATAGAAAGGTGCCTGAAACAAAAGGAATACAAGTTCACTGAGCTTTAATACACGAAAGAATTTATTTTCGGCTAAACTGTGTTTAAAACGCAAAGAAGTGAGTGCGATACTGGTTACTTCTATAATTTAGTGTAAAAAGGCTGTCAATTTAGTAATAAAGTTGAGGAAACACCAGTTCTTCTTCACAGAGCTGATGTAACAGCATAAATGTATTGAAAACACTTAGAAATCACCATGATAGTGAAGCCAGTGTTCAATGTAGTAATAATTTACATTGAAAGTCTAGTATATTTGGCAAAACGCTTTATAAATACTTGAAATCCAGTAAATGAGCTTCAATCACTGGTTAAAAGTAGTTCAAACACAGTGAATTCAAAGAAAAGACTAAGGACATATATGGAGATGAGTGAAACAATAAGAATACAAGTTCATTGAGCTTGAATACACGAAAAACACTGTATATTTTCGGCTAAACTGTGTTTAAAATGTAGAGAAGTGAGTGCGATACTGGTTACTTCTATAATTAAGTGTAAAAAGGCTGTCAATTTAGGAATAAAGTTGAGGAAACACCAGTTCTTCTTCACAAAGCTAATGTAACAGCATAAATGTATTGAAAACCCTTAGAAATCACCATGATAGTGAAGCCAGTGTTCAATGTAGTAATAATTTACATTGAAAGTCTAGTATATTTGGCAAAACGCTTTATAAATACTTGAAATCCAGTAAATGAGCTTCAATCACTGGTCAAAAGTAGTTCAAACACAGTGAATTCAAAGAAAAGACTAAGGACATATATGGAGATTAGTGAAACAATAAGATACAAGTTCATTGAGCTTGAATGCATGAACAACACTGTTCATTTTCGGCTAAACTGTGTTTAAAACGCAGAGAAGTGAGTGCGATACCGGTTACTTCTAAATTTAGTGTTAAAGGGCTGTCAATTGAGGAATAAAGTGGATGAAACATCAGTTCTTCTTCACAGAGGTGATGTAACAGTATAAATGTATTGAAAACTCTTAGAAATCACCATGATAGTGAAGCCAGTGTTCAATGTAGTAATAATTTACATTGAAAGTCTAGTATATTTGGCAAAACGCTTTATAAATACTTGAAATCCAGTAAATGAGCTTCAATCACTGGTCAAAAGTAGTTCAAACACAGTGAATTCAAAGACTAAGGACATATATGGAGATGAGTGAAACAATAAGATACAAGTCCATTGAGCTTGAATGCATGAACAACACTGTTCATTTTCGGCTAAACTGTGTTTAAAACGCAGAGAAGTGAGTGTGATACCGGTTACTTCTAAATTTAGTGTTAAAGGGCTGTCAATTGAGGAATAAAGTGGATGAAACATCAGTTCTTCACAGAGGTGATGTAACAGTATAAATGTATTGAAAACCCTTAGAAATCACCATGATAGTGAAGCCAGTGTTCAATGTAGTAATAATTTACATTGAAAGTCTAGTATATTTGGCAAAATGCTTTATAAATACTTGAAATCCAGTAAATGAGCTTCAATCACTGGTCAAAAGTAGTTCAAACACAGTGAATTCAAAGAAAAGACTAAGGACATATATGGAGATGAGTGAAACAATAAGATACAAGTTCATTGAGCTTGAATGCATGAACAACACTGTTCATTTTCGGCTAAACTGTGTTTAAAACGCAGAGAAGTGAGTGCGATACCGGTTACTTCTAAATTTAGTGTTAAAGGGCTGTCAATTGAGGAATAAAGTGGATGAAACATCAGTTCTTCTTCACAGACTGATGTAACAGCATAAATGTATTGAAAACTCTGAGAAATCACCATTGTAGTGAAGCCAGTGTTCAATGTAGTAATAATTTACATTGAAAGTCTAGTATATTTGGCAAAACGCTATATAAATACTTGAAATTCAGTAAATGAGGTTCAATCACTGGTCAAAAGTAGATCAAACACTGTGAATTCAAAGGATAGACTAAAAAAATATATAGAAAGGTGCCTGAAACAAAAGGAATACAAGTTCACTGAGCTTTAATACACGAAAGAATTTATTTTCGGCTAAACTGTGTTTAAAACGCAAAGAAGTGAGTGCGATACTGGTTACTTCTATAATTTAGTGTAAAAAGGCTGTCAATTTAGTAATAAAGTTGAGGAAACACCAGTTCTTCTTCACAGAGCTGATGTAACAGCATAAATGTATTGAAAACCCATAGAAATCACCATGATAGTGAAGCCAGTGTTCAATGTAGTAATAATTTACATTGAAAGTCTAGTATATTTGGCAAAGCGCTTTATAAATACTTGAAATCCAGTAAATGAGCTTCAATCACTGGGCAAAAGTAGTTCAAACACAGTGAATTCAAAGAAAAGACTAAGGACATATATGGAGATGAGTGAAACAATAAGAATACAAGTTCATTGAGCTTGAATACACGAAAAACACTGTATATTTTCGGCTAAACTGTGTTTAAAATGTAGAGAAGTGAGTGCGATACTGGTTACTTCTATAATTAAGTGTAAAAAGGCTGTCAATTTAGGAATAAAGTTGAGGAAACACCAGTTCTTCTTCACAGAGCTAATGTAACAGCATAAATGTATTGAAAACCCTTAGAAATCACCATGATAGTGAAGCCAGTGTTCACTGTAGTAATAATTTACATTGAAAGTCTAGTATATTTGGCAAAACGCTTTATAAATACTTGAAATCCAGTAAATGAGCTTCAATCACTGGTCAAAAGTAGTTCAAACACAGTGAATTCAAAGAAAAGACTAAGGACATATATGGAGATGAGTGAAACAATAAGATACAAGTCCATTGAGCTTGAATGCATGAACAACACTGTTCATTTTCGGCTAAACTGTGTTTAAAACGCAGAGAAGTGAGTGCGATACCGGTTACTTCTAAATTTAGTGTTAAAGGGCTGTCAATTGAGGAATAAAGTGGATGAAACATCAGTTCTTCTTCACAGAGGTGATGTAACAGTATAAATGTATTGAAAACTCTAAGAAATCACCATGATAGTGAAGCCAGTGTTCAATGTAGTAATAATTTACATTGAAAGTCTAGTATATTTGGCAAAACGCTTTATAAATACTTGAAATCCAGTAAATGAGCTTCAATCACTGGTCAAAAGTAGTTCAAACACAGTGAATTCAAAGGAAAGACTAAAAAAATATATAGAAAGGTGCCTGAAACAAAAGGAATACAAGTTCACTGAGCTTTAATACACGAAAGAATTTATTTTCGGCTAAACTGTGTTTAAAACGCAAAGAAGTGACTGCGATACTGGTTACTTCTATAATTTAGTGTAAAAAGGCTGTCAATTTAGGAATAAAGTTGAGGAAACACCAGTTCTTCTTCACAGAGCTCATGTAACAGCATAAATGTATTGAAAACACTTAGAAATCACCATGATAGTGAAGCCAGTGTTCAATGTAGTAATAATTTACATTGAAAGTCTAGTATATTTGGCAAAACGCTTTATAAATACTTGGAAATCCAGTAAATGAGCTTCAATCACTGGTCAAAAGTAGTTCAAACACAGTGAATTCAAAGAAAAGACTAAGGACATATATGGAGATGAGTGAAACACTAAGATACAAGTCCATTGAGCTTGAATGCATGAACAACACTGTTCATTTTCGGCTAAACTGTGTTTAAAACGCAGAGAAGTGAGTGCGATACCGGTTACTTCTAAATTTAGTGTTAAAGGGCTGTCAATTGAGGAATAAAGTGGATGAAACATCAGTTCTTCTTCACAGAGGTGATGTAACAGTATAAATGTATTGAAAACTCTTAGAAATCACCATGATAGTGAAGCCAGTGTTCAATGTAGGAATAATTTACATTGAAAGTCTAGTATATTTGGCAAAACGCTTTATAAATACTTGAAATCCAGTAAATGAGCTTCAATCACTGGTCAAAAGTAGTTCAAACACAGTGAATTCAAAGACTAAGGACATATATGGAGATGAGTGAAACAATAAGATACAAGTTCATTGAGCTTGAATGCATGAACAACACTGTTCATTTTCGGCTAAACTGTGTTTAAAACGCAGAGAAGTGAGTGCGATACCGGTTACTTCTAAATTTAGTGTAATAGGGCTATCAATTTAAGAATAAAGTGGATGAAACATCAGTTCTTCTTCATAGACTGATGTAACAGCATAAATGTATTGAAAACTCTGAGAAATCACCATTGTAGTTAAGCCAGTGTTCAATGTAGTAATAATTTACATTGAAAGTCTAGTATATTTGGCAAAACGCTATATAAATACTTGAAATTCAGTAAATGAGGTTCAATCACTGGTCAAAAGTAGATCAAACACTGTGAATTCAAAGGATAGACTAAAAAAATATATAGAAAGGTGCCTGAAACAAAAGGAATACAAGTTCACTGAGCTTTAATACACGAAAGAATTTATTTTCGGCTAAACTGTGTTTAAAACGCAAAGAAGTGACTGCGATACTGGTTACTTCTATAATTTAGTGTAAAAAGGCTGTCAATTTAGTAATAAAGTTGAGGAAACACCAGTTCTTCTTCACAGAGCTGATGTAACAGCATAAATGTATTGAAAACACATAGAAATCACCATGATAGTGAAGCCAGTGTTCAATGTAGTAATAATTTACATTGAAAGTCTAGTATATTTGGCAAAACGCTTTATAAATACTTGAAATCCAGTAAATGAGCTTCAATCACTGGGCAAAAGTAGTTCAAACACAGTGAATTCAAAGAAAAGACTAAGGACATATATGGAGATGAGTGAAACAATAAGAATACAAGTTCATTGAGCTTGAATACACGAAAAACACTGTATATTTTCTGCTAAACTGTGTTTAAAATGTAGAGAAGTGAGTGCGATACTGGTTACTTCTATAATTAAGTGTAAAAAGGCTGTCAATTTAGGAATAAAGTTGAGGAAACACCAGTTCTTCTTCACAGAGCTAATGTAACAGCATAAATGTATTGAAAACCCTTAGAAATCACCATGATAGTGAAGCCAGTGTTCAATGTAGTAATAATTTACATTGAAAGTCTAGTATATTTGGCAAAACGCTTTATAAATACTTGAAATCCAGTAAATGAGCTTCAATCACTGGTCAAAAGTAGTTCAAACACAGTGAATTCAAAGAAAAGACTAAGGACATATATGGAGATTAGTGAAACAATAAGATACAAGTTCATTGAGCTTGAATGCATGAACAACACTGTTCATTTTCGGCTAAACTGTGTTTAAAACGCAGAGAAGTGAGTGCGATACCGCGTACTTCTAAATTTAGTGTAATAGGGCTATCAATTGAGGAATAAAGTGGATGAAACATCAGTTCTTCTTCACAGAGGTGATGTAACAGTATAAATGTATTGAAAACTCTTAGAAATCACCATGATATTGAAGCCAGTGTTCAATGTAGTAATAATTTACATTGAAAGTCTAGTATATTTGGCAAAACGCTTTATAAATACTTGAAATCCAGTAAATGAGCTTCAATCACTGGTCAAAAGTAGTTCAAACACAGTGAATTCAAAGACTAAGGACATATATGGAGATGAGTGAAACAATAAGATACAAGTTCATTGAGCTTGAATGCATGAACAACACTGTTCATTTTCGGCTAAACTGTGTTTAAAACGCAGAGAAGTGAGTGCGATACCGGTTACTTCTAAATTTAGTGTTAAAGGGCTGTCAATTGAGGAATAAAGTGGATGAAACATCAGTTCTTCTTCACAGAGGTGATGTAACAGTATAAATGTATTGAAAACTCTAAGAAATCACCATTATAGTGAAGCCAGTGTTCAATGTAGTAATAATTTACATTGAAAGTCTAGTATATTTGGCAAAACGCTTTATAAATACTTGAAATCCAGTAAATGAGCTTCAATCACTGGTCAAAAGTAGTTCAAACACAGTGAATTCAAAGGAAAGACTAAAAAAATATATAGAAAGGTGCCTGAAACAAAAGGAATACAAGTTCACTGAGCTTTAATACACGAAAGAATTTATTTTCGGCTAAACTGTGTTTAAAACGCAAAGAAGTGACTGCGATACTGGTTACTTCTATAATTTAGTGTAAAAAGGCTGTCAATTTAGGAATAAAGTTGAGGAAACACCAGTTCTTCTTCACAGAGCTCATGTAACAGCATAAATGTATTGAAAACACTTAGAAATCACCATGATAGTGAAGCCAGTGTTCAATGTAGTAATAATTTACATTGAAAGTCTAGTATATTTGGCAAAACGCTTTATAAATACTTGGAAATCCAGTAAATGAGCTTCAATCACTGGTCAAAAGTAGTTCAAACACAGTGAATTCAAAGAAAAGACTAAGGACATATATGGAGATGAGTGAAACACTAAGATACAAGTCCATTGAGCTTGAATGCATGAACAACACTGTTCATTTTCGGCTAAACTGTGTTTAAAACGCAGAGAAGTGAGTGCGATACCGGTTACTTCTAAATTTAGTGTTAAAGGGCTGTCAATTGAGGAATAAAGTGGATGAAACATCAGTTCTTCTTCACAGAGGTGATGTAACAGTATAAATGTATTGAAAACTCTTAGAAATCACCATGATAGTGAAGCCAGTGTTCAATGTAGGAATAATTTACATTGAAAGTCTAGTATATTTGGCAAAACGCTTTATAAATACTTGAAATCCAGTAAATGAGCTTCAATCACTGGTCAAAAGAAGTTCAAACACAGTGAATTCAAAGACTAAGGACATATATGGAGATGAGTGAAACAATAAGATACAAGTTCATTGAGCTTGAATGCATGAACAACAATGTTCATTTTCTGCTAAACTGTGTTTAAAATGCAGAGAAGTGAGTGCGATACCGGTTACTTCTAAATTTAGTGTAATAGGGCTATCAATTTAAGAATAAAGTGGATGAAACATCAGTTCTTCTTCATAGACTGATGTAACAGCATAAATGTATTGAAAACTCTGAGAAATCACCATTGTAGTTAAGCCAGTGTTCAATGTAGTAATAATTTACATTGAAAGTCTAGTATATTTGGCAAAACGCTATATAAATACTTGAAATTCAGTAAATGAGGTTCAATCACTGGTCAAAAGTAGATCAAACACTGTGAATTCAAAGGATAGACTAAAAAAATATATAGAAAGGTGCCTGAAACAAAAGGAATACAAGTTCACTGAGCTTTAATACACGAAAGAATTTATTTTCGGCTAAACTGTGTTTAAAACGCAAAGAAGTGAGTGCGATACTGGTTACTTCTATAATTTAGTGTAAAAAGGCTGTCAATTTAGTAATAAAGTTGAGGAAACACCAGTTCTTCTTCACAGAGCTGATGTAACAGCATAAATGTATTGAAAACACATAGAAATCACCATGATAGTGAAGCCAGTGTTCAATGTAGTAATAATTTACATTGAAAGTCTAGTATATTTGGCAAAACGCTTTATAAATACTTGAAATCCAGTAAATGAGCTTCAATCACTGGGCAAAAGTAGTTCAAACACAGTGAATTCAAAGAAAAGACTAAGGACATATATGGAGATGAGTGAAACAATAAGAATACAAGTTCATTGAGCTTGAATACACGAAAAACACTGTATATTTTCGGCTAAACTGTTTTTAAAATGTAGAGAAGTGAGTGCGATACTGGTTACTTCTATAATTAAGTGTAAAAAGGCTGTCAATTTAGGAATAAAGTTGAGGAAACACCAGTTCTTCTTCACAGAGCTAATGTAACAGCATAAATGTATTGAAAACCCTTAGAAATCACCATGATAGTGAAGCCAGTGTTCAATGTAGTAATAATTTACATTGAAAGTCTAGTATATTTGGCAAAACGCTTTATAAATACTTGAAATCCAGTAAATGAGCTTCAATCACTGGTCAAAAGTAGTTCAAACACAGTGAATTCAAAGAAAAGACTAAGGACATATATGGAGATTAGTGAAACAATAAGATACAAGTTCATTGAGCTTGAATGCATGAACAACACTGTTCATTTTCGGCTAAACTGTGTTTAAAACGCAGAGAAGTGAGTGCGATACCGCGTACTTCTAAATTTAGTGTAATAGGGCTATCAATTGAGGAATAAAGTGGATGAAACATCAGTTCTTCTTCACAGAGGTGATGTAACAGTATAAATGTATTGAAAACTCTTAGAAATCACCATGATAGTGAAGCCAGTGTTCAATGTAGTAATAATTTACATTGAAAGTCTAGTATATTTGGCAAAACGCTTTATAAATACTTGAAATCCAGTAAATGAGCTTCAATCACTGGTCAAAAGTAGTTCAAACACAGTGAATTCAAAGACTAAGGACATATATGGAGATGAGTGAAACAATAAGATACAAGTTCATTGAGCTTGAATGCATGAACAACACTGTTCATTTTCGGCTAAACTGTGTTTAAAACGCAGAGAAGTGAGTGCGATACCGGTTACTTCTAAATTTAGTGTTAAAGGGCTGTCAATTGAGGAATAAAGTGGATGAAACATCAGTTCTTCTTCACAGAGGTGATGTAACAGTATAAATGTATTGAAAACTCTTAGAAATCACCATGATAGTGAAGCCAGTGTTCAATGTAGTAATAATTTACATTGAAAGTCTAGTATATTTGGCAAAACGCTTTATAAATACTTGAAATCCAGTAAATGAGCTTCAATCACTGGTCAAAAGTAGTTCAAACACAGTGAATTCAAAGACTAAGGACATATATGGAGATGAGTGAAACAATAAGATACAAGTTCATTGAGCTTGAATGCATGAACAACACTGTTCATTTTCAGCTAAACTGTGTTTAAAACGCAGAGAAGTGAGTGCGATACCGGTTACTTCTAAATTTAGTGTAATAGGGCTATCAATTTAAGAATAAAGTGGAAGAAACATCAGTTCTTCTTCACAGACTGATGTAACAGCATAAATGTATTGAAAACTCTGAGAAATCACCATTGTAGTTAAGACAGTGTTAAATGTAGTAATAATTTACATTGAAAGTCTAGTATATTTGGCAAAACGCTTTATAAATACTTGAAATCCAGTAAATGAGCTTCAATCACTGGTCAAAAGTAGTTCAAACACAGTGAATTCAAAGGAAAGACTAAAAAAATATATAGAAAGGTGCCTGAAACAAAAGGAATACAAGTTCACTGAGCTTTAATACACGAAAGAATTTATTTTCGGCTAAACTGTGTTTAAAACGCAAAGAAGTGACTGCGATACTGGTTACTTCTATAATTTAGTGTAAAAAGGCTGTCAATTTAGGAATAAAGTTGAGGAAACACCAGTTCTTCTTCACAGAGCTCATGTAACAGCATAAATGTATTGAAAACACTTAGAAATCACCATGATAGTGAAGCCAGTGTTCAATGTAGTAATAATTTACATTGAAAGTCTAGTATATTTGGCAAAACGCTTTATAAATACTTGGAAATCCAGTAAATGAGCTTCAATCACTGGTCAAAAGTAGTTCAAACACAGTGAATTCAAAGAAAAGACTAAGGACATATATGGAGATGAGTGAAACACTAAGATACAAGTCCATTGAGCTTGAATGCATGAACAACACTGTTCATTTTCGGCTAAACTGTGTTTAAAACGCAGAGAAGTGAGTGCGATACCGGTTACTTCTAAATTTAGTGTTAAAGGGCTGTCAATTGAGGAATAAAGTGGATGAAACATCAGTTCTTCTTCACAGAGGTGATGTAACAGTATAAATGTATTGAAAACTCTTAGAAATCACCATGATAGTGAAGCCAGTGTTCAATGTAGTAATAATTTACATTGAAAGTCTAGTATATTTGGCAAAACGCTTTATAAATACTTGAAATCCAGTAAATGAGCTTCAATCACTGGTCAAAAGTAGTTCAAACACAGTGAATTCAAAGGAAAGACTAAAAAAATATATAGAAAGGTGCCTGAAACAAAAGGAATACAAGTTCACTGAGCTTTAATACACGAAAGAATTTATTTTCGGCTAAACTGTTTAAAACGCAAAGAAGTGACTGCGATACTGGTTACTTCTATAATTTAGTGTAAAAAGGCTGTCAATTTAGGAATAAAGTTGAGGAAACACCAGTTCTTCTTCACAGAGCTCATGTAACAGCATAAATGTATTGAAAACACTTAGAAATCACCATGATAGTGAATCCAGTGTTCAATGTAGTAATAATTTACATTGAAAGTCTAGTATATTTGGCAAAACGCTTTATAAATACTTGGAAATCCAGTAAATGAGCTTCAATCACTGGTCAAAAGTAGTTCAAACACAGTGAATTCAAAGACTAAGGACATATATGGAGATGAGTGAAACAATAAGATACAAGTTCATTGAGCTTGAATGCATGAACAACAATGTTCATTTTCGGCTAAACTGTGTTTAAAACGCAGAGAAGTGAGTGCGATACCGGTTACTTCTAAATTTAGTGTAATAGGGCTATCAATTTAAGAATAAAGTGGATGAAACATCAGTTCTTCTTCATAGACTGATGTAACAGCATAAATGTATTGAAAACTCTGAGAAATCACCATTGTAGTTAAGCCAGTGTTCAATGTAGTAATAATTTACATTGAAAGTCTAGTATATTTGGCAAAACGCTATATAAATACTTGAAATTCAGTAAATGAGGTTCAATCACTGGTCAAAAGTAGATCAAACACTGTGAATTCAAAGGATAGACTAAAAAAATATATAGAAAGGTGCCTGAAACAAAAGGAATACAAGTTCACTGAGCTTTAATACACGAAAGAATTTATTTTCGGCTAAACTGTGTTTAAAACGCAAAGAAGTGAGTGCGATACTGGTTACTTCTATAATTTAGTGTAAAAAGGCTGTCAATTTAGTAATAAAGTTGAGGAAACACCAGTTCTTCTTCACAGAGCTGATGTAACAGCATAAATGTATTGAAAACACATAGAAATCACCATGATAGTGAAGCCAGTGTTCAATGAAGTAATAATTTACATTGAAAGTCTAGTATATTTGGCAAAACGCTTTATAAATACTTGAAATCCAGTAAATGAGCTTCAATCACTGGGCAAAAGTAGTTCAAACACAATGAATTCAAAGAAAAGACTAAGGACATATATGGAGATGAGTGAAACAATAAGAATACAAGTTCATTGAGCTTGAATACACGAAAAACACTGTATATTTTCGGCTAAACTGTGTTTAAAATGTAGAGAAGTGAGTGCGATACTGGTTACTTCTATAATTAAGTGTAAAAAGGCTGTCAATTTAGGAATAAAGTTGAGGAAACACCAGTTCTTCTTCACAGAGCTAATGTAACAGCATAAATGTATTGAAAACCCTTAGAAATCACCATGATAGTGAAGCCAGTGTTCAATGTAGTAATAATTTACATTGAAAGTCTAGTATATTTGGCAAAACGCTTTATAAATACTTGAAATCCAGTAAATGAGCTTCAATCACTGGTCAAAAGTAGTTCAAACACAGTGAATTCAAAGAAAAGACTAAGGACATATATGGAGATTAGTGAAACAATAAGATACAAGTTCATTGAGCTTGAATGCATGAACAACACTGTTCATTTTCGGCTAAACTGTGTTTAAAACGCAGAGAAGTGAGTGCGATACCGGTTACTTCTAAATTTAGTGTTAAAGGGCTGTCAATTGAGGAATAAAGTGGATGAAACATCAGTTCTTCTTCACAGAGGTGATGTAACAGTATAAATGTATTGAAAACTCTTAGAAATCACCATGATAGTGAAGCCAGTGTTCAATGTAGTAATAATTTACATTGAAAGTCTAGTATATTTGGCAAAACGCTTTATAAATACTTGAAATCCAGTAAATGAGCTTCAATCACTGGTCAAAAGTAGTTCAAACACAGTGAATTCAAAGACTAAGGACATATATGGAGATGAGTGAAACAATAAGATACAAGTTCATTGAGCTTGAATGCATGAACAACACTGTTCATTTTCGGCTAAACTGTGTTTAAAACGCAGAGAAGTGAGTGCGATACCGGTTACTTCTAAATTTAGTGTTAAAGGGCTGTCAATTGAGGAATAAAGTGGATGAAACATCAGTTCTTCTTCACAGAGGTGATGTAACAGTATAAATGTATTGAAAACTCTTAGAAATCACCATGATAGTGAAGCCAGTGTTCAATGTAGTAATAATTTACATTGAAAGTCTAGTATATTTGGCAAAACGCTTTATAAATACTTGAAATCCAGTAAATGAGCTTCAATCACTGGTCAAAAGTAGTTCAAACACAGTGAATTCAAAGACTAAGGACATATATGGAGATGAGTGAAACAATAAGATACAAGTTCATTGAGCTTGAATGCATGAACAACACTGTTCATTTTCAGCTAAACTGTGTTTAAAACGCAGAGAAGTGAGTGCGATACCGGTTACTTCTAAATTTAGTGTAATAGGGCTATCAATTTAAGAATAAAGTGGAAGAAACATCAGTTCTTCTTCACAGACTGATGTAACAGCATAAATGTATTGAAAACTCTGAGAAATCACCATTGTAGTTAAGACAGTGTTAAATGTAGTAATAATTTACATTGAAAGTCTAGTATATTTGGCAAAACGCTTTATAAATACTTGAAATCCAGTAAATGAGCTTCAATCACTGGTCAAAAGTAGTTCAAACACAGTGAATTCAAAGGAAAGACTAAAAAAATATATAGAAAGGTGCCTGAAACAAAAGGAATACAAGTTCACTGAGCTTTAATACACGAAAGAATTTATTTTCGGCTAAACTGTGTTTAAAACGCAAAGAAGTGACTGCGATACTGGTTACTTCTATAATTTAGTGTAAAAAGGCTGTCAATTTAGGAATAAAGTTGAGGAAACACCAGTTCTTCTTCACAGAGCTCATGTAACAGCATAAATGTATTGAAAACACTTAGAAATCACCATGATAGTGAAGCCAGTGTTCAATGTAGTAATAATTTACATTGAAAGTCTAGTATATTTGGCAAAACGCTTTATAAATACTTGGAAATCCAGTAAATGAGCTTCAATCACTGGTCAAAAGTAGTTCAAACACAGTGAATTCAAAGAAAAGACTAAGGACATATATGGAGATGAGTGAAACACTAAGATACAAGTCCATTGAGCTTGAATGCATGAACAACACTGTTCATTTTCGGCTAAACTGTGTTTAAAACGCAGAGAAGTGAGTGCGATACCGGTTACTTCTAAATTTAGTGTTAAAGGGCTGTCAATTGAGGAATAAAGTGGATGAAACATCAGTTCTTCTTCACAGAGGTGATGTAACAGTATAAATGTATTGAAAACTCTTAGAAATCACCATGATAGTGAAGCCAGTGTTCAATGTAGTAATAATTTACATTGAAAGTCTAGTATATTTGGCAAAACGCTTTATAAATACTTGAAATCCAGTAAATGAGCTTCAATCACTGGTCAAAAGTAGTTCAAACACAGTGAATTCAAAGGAAAGACTAAAAAAATATATAGAAAGGTGCCTGAAACAAAAGGAATACAAGTTCACTGAGCTTTAATACACGAAAGAATTTATTTTCGGCTAAACTGTGTTTAAAACGCAAAGAAGTGACTGCGATACTGGTTACTTCTATAATTTAGTGTAAAAAGGCTGTCAATTTAGGAATAAAGTTGAGGAAACACCAGTTCTTCTTCACAGAGCTCATGTAACAGCATAAATGTATTGAAAACACTTAGAAATCACAATGATAGTGAAGCCAGTGTTCAATGTAGTAATAATTTACATTGAAAGTCTAGTATATTTGGCAAAACGCTTTATAAATACTTGGAAATCCAGTAAATGAGCTTCAATCACTGGTCAAAAGTAGTTCAAACACAGTGAATTCAAAGACTAAGGACATATATGGAGATGAGTGAAACAATAAGATACAAGTTCATTGAGCTTGAATGCATGAACAACAATGTTCATTTTCGGCTAAACTGTGTTTAAAACGCAGAGAAGTGAGTGCGATACCGGTTACTTCTAAATTTAGTGTAATAGGGCTATCAATTTAAGAATAAAGTGGATGAAACATCAGTTCTTCTTCATACACTGATGTAACAGCATAAATGTATTGAAAACTCTGAGAAATCACCATTGTAGTTAAGCCAGTGTTCAATGTAGTAATAATTTACATTGAAAGTCTAGTATATTTGGCAAAACGCTTTATAAATACTTGAAATCCAGTAAATGAGCTTCAATCACTGGGCAAAAGTAGTTCAAACACAGTGAATTCAAAGAAAAGACTAAGGACATATATGGAGATGAGTGAAACAATAAGAATACAAGTTCATTGAGCTTGAATACACGAAAAACACTGTATATTTTCGGCTAAACTGTGTTTAAAATGTAGAGAAGTGAGTGCGATACTGGTTACTTCTATAATTAAGTGTAAAAAGGCTGTCAATTTAGGAATAAAGTTGAGGAAACACCAGTTCTTCTTCACAGAGCTAATGTAACAGCATAAATGTATTGAAAACCCTTAGAAATCACCATGATAGTGAAGCCAGTGTTCAATGTAGTAATAATTTACATTGAAAGTCTAGTATATTTGGCAAAACGCTTTATAAATACTTGAAATCCAGTAAATGAGCTTCAATCACTGGTCAAAAGTAGTTCAAACACAGTGAATTCAAAGAAAAGACTAAGGACATATATGGAGATTAGTGAAACAATAAGATACAAGTTCATTGAGCTTGAATGCATGAACAACACTGTTCATTTTCGGCTAAACTGTGTTTAAAACGCAGAGAAGTGAGTGCGATACCGGTTACTTCTAAATTTAGTGTTAAAGGGCTGTCAATTGAGGAATAAAGTGGATGAAACATCAGTTCTTCTTCACAGAGGTGATGTAACAGTATAAATGTATTGAAAACTCTTAGAAATCACCATGATAGTGAAGCCAGTGTTCAATGTAGTAATAATTTACATTGAAAGTCTAGTATATTTGGCAAAACGCTTTATAAATACTTGAAATCCAGTAAATGAGCTTCAATCACTGGTCAAAAGTAGTTCAAACACAGTGAATTCAAAGACTAAGGACATATATGGAGATGAGTGAAACAATAAGATACAAGTTCATTGAGCTTGAATGCATGAAAAACACTGTTCATTTTCGGCTAAACTGTGTTTAAAACGCAGAGAAGTGAGTGCGATACCGGTTACTTCTAAATTTAGTGTTAAAGGGCTGTCAATTGAGGAATAAAGTGGATGAAACATCAGTTCTTCTTCACAGAGGTGATGTAACAGTATAAATGTATTGAAAACTCTTAGAAATCACCATGATAGTGAAGCCAGTGTTCAATGTAGTAATAATTTACATTGAAAGTCTAGTATATTTGGCAAAACGCTTTATAAATACTTGAAATCCAGTAAATGAGCTTCAATCACTGGTCAAAAGTAGTTCAAACACAGTGAATTCAAAGACTAAGGACATATATGGAGATGAGTGAAACAATAAGATACAAGTTCATTGAGCTTGAATGCATGAACAACACTGTTCATTTTCAGCTAAACTGTGTTTAAAACGCAGAGAAGTGAGTGCGATACCGGTTACTTCTAAATTTAGTGTAATAGGGCTATCAATTTAAGAATAAAGTGGAAGAAACATCAGTTCTTCTTCACAGACTGATGTAACAGCATAAATGTATTGAAAACTCTGAGAAATCACCATTGTAGTTAAGACAGTGTTAAATGTAGTAATAATTTACATTGAAAGTCTAGTATATTTGGCAAAACGCTTTATAAATACTTGAAATCCAGTAAATGAGCTTCAATCACAGGTCAAAAGTAGTTCAAACACAGTGAATTCAAAGGAAAGACTAAAAAAATATATAGAAAGGTGCCTGAAACAAAAGGAATACAAGTTCACTGAGCTTTAATACACGAAAGAATTTATTTTCGGCTAAACTGTGTTTAAAACGCAAAGAAGTGACTGCGATACTGGTTACTTCTATAATTTAGTGTAAAAAGGCTGTCAATTTAGGAATAAAGTTGAGGAAACACCAGTTCTTCTTCACAGAGCTCATGTAACAGCATAAATGTATTGAAAACACTTAGAAATCACCATGATAGTGAAGCCAGTGTTCAATGTAGTAATAATTTACATTGAAAGTCTAGTATATTTGGCAAAACGCTTTATAAATACTTGGAAATCCAGTAAATGAGCTTCAATCACTGGTCAAAAGTAGTTCAAACACAGTGAATTCAAAGAAAAGACTAAGGACATATATGGAGATGAGTGAAACACTAAGATACAAGTCCATTGAGCTTGAATGCATGAACAACACTGTTCATTTTCGGCTAAACTGTGTTTAAAACGCAGAGAAGTGAGTGCGATACCGGTTACTTCTAAATTTAGTGTTAAAGGGCTGTCAATTGAGGAATAAAGTGGATGAAACATCAGTTCTTCTTCACAGAGGTGATGTAACAGTATAAATGTATTGAAAACTCTTAGAAATCACCATGATAGTGAAGCCAGTGTTCAATGTAGTAATAATTTACATTGAAAGTCTAGTATATTTGGCAAAACGCTTTATAAATACTTGAAATCCAGTAAATGAGCTTCAATCACTGGTCAAAAGTAGTTCAAACACAGTGAATTCAAAGGAAAGACTAAAAAAATATATAGAAAGGTGCCTGAAACAAAAGGAATACAAGTTCACTGAGCTTTAATACACGAAAGAATTTATTTTCGGCTAAACTGTGTTTAAAACGCAAAGAAGTGACTGCGATACTGGTTACTTCTATAATTTAGTGTAAAAAGGCTGTCAATTTAGGAATAAAGTTGAGGAAACACCAGTTCTTCTTCACAGAGCTCATGTAACAGCATAAATGTATTGAAAACACTTAGAAATCACCATGATAGTGAAGCCAGTGTTCAATGTAGTAATAATTTACATTGAAAGTCTAGTATATTTGGCAAAACGCTTTATAAATACTTGAAATCCAGTAAATGAGCTTCAATCACTGGTCAAAAGTAGTTCAAACACAGTGAATTCAAAGACTAAGGACATATATGGAGATGAGTGAAACAATAAGATACAAGTCCATTGAGCTTGAATGCATGAACAACACTGTTCATTTTCGGCTAAACTGTTTAAAACGCAGAGAAGTGAGTGCGATACCGGTTACTTCTAAATTTAGTGTTAAAGGGCTGTCAATTGAGGAATAAAGTGGATGAAACATCAGTTCTTCACAGAGGTGATGTAACAGTATAAATGTATTGAAAACCCTTAGAAATCACCATGATAGTGAAGCCAGTGTTCAATGTAGTAATAATTTACATTGAAAGTCTAGTATATTTGGCAAAACGCTTTATAAATACTTGAAATCCAGTAAATGAGCTTCAATCACTGGTCAAAAGTAGTTCAAACACAGTGAATTCAAAGAAAAGACTAAGGACATATATGGAGATGAGTGAAACAATAAGATACAAGTTCATTGAGCTTGAATGCATGAACAACACTGTTCATTTTCGGCTAAACTGTGTTTAAAACGCAGAGAAGTGAGTGCGATACCGGTTACTTCTAAATTTAGTGTTAAAGGGCTGTCAATTGAGGAATAAAGTGGATGAAACATCAGTTCTTCTTCACAGACTGATGTAACAGCATAAATGTATTGAAAACTCTGAGAAATCACCATTGTAGTGAAGCCAGTGTTCAATGTAGTAATAATTTACATTGAAAGTCTAGTATATTTGGCAAAACGCTATATAAATACTTGAAATTCAGTAAATGAGGTTCAATCACTGGTCAAAAGTAGATCAAACACTGTGAATTCAAAGGATAGACTAAAAAAATATATAGAAAGGTGCCTGAAACAAAAGGAATACAAGTTCACTGAGCTTTAATACACTAAAGAATTTATTTTCGGCTAAACTGTGTTTAAAACGCAAAGAAGTGAGTGCGATACTGGTTACTTCTATAATTTAGTGTAAAAAGGCTGTCAATTTAGTAATAAAGTTGAGGAAACACCAGTTCTTCTTCACAGAGCTGATGTAACAGCATAAATGTATTGAAAACACATAGAAATCACCATGATAGTGAAGCCAGTGTTCAATGTAGTAATAATTTACATTGAAAGTCTAGTATATTTGGCAAAACGCTTTATAAATACTTGAAATCCAGTAAATGAGCTTCAATCACTGGGCAAAAGTAGTTCAAACACAGTGAATTCAAAGAAAAGACTAAGGACATATATGGAGATGAGAGAAACAATAAGAATACAAGTTCATTGAGCTTGAATACACGAAAAACACTGTATATTTTCGGCTAAACTGTGTTTAAAATGTAGAGAAGTGAGTGCGATACTGGTTACTTCTATAATTAAGTGTAAAAAGGCTGTCAATTTAGGAATAAAGTTGAGGAAACACCAGTTCTTCTTCACAGAGCTAATGTAACAGCATAAATGTATTGAAAACCCTTAGAAATCACCATGATAGTGAAGCCAGTGTTCAATGTAGTAATAATTTACATTGAAAGTCTAGTATATTTGGCAAAACGCTTTATAAATACTTGAAATCCAGTAAATGAGCTTCAATCACTGGTCAAAAGTAGTTCAAACACAGTGAATTCAAAGAAAAGACTAAGGACATATATGGAGATGAGTGAAACAATAAGATACAAGTTCATTGAGCTTGAATGCATGAACAACACTGTTCATTTTCGGCTAAACTGTGTTTAAAACGCAGAGAAGTGAGTGCGATACCGGTTACTTCTAAATTTAGTGTTAAAGGGCTGTCAATTGAGGAATAAAGTGGATGAAACATCAGTTCTTCTTCACAGAGGTGATGTAACAGTATAAATGTATTGAAAACTCTTAGAAATCACCATGATAGTGAAGCCAGTGTTCAATGTAGTAATAATTTACAATGAAAGTCTAGTGTATTTGGCAAAACGCTTTATAAATACTTGAAATCCAGTAAATGAGCTTCAATCACTGGTCAAAAGTAGTTCAAACACAGTGAATTCAAAGACTAAGGACATATATGGAGATGAGTGAAACAATAAGATACAAGTCCATTGAGCTTGAATGCATGAACAACACTGTTCATTTTCGGCTAAACTGTGTTTAAAACGCAGAGAAGTGAGTGCGATACCGGTTACTTCTAAATTTAGTGTTAAAGGGCTGTCAATTGAGGAATAAAGTGGATGAAACATCAGTTCTTCACAGAGGTGATGTAACAGTATAAATGTATTGAAAACCCTTAGAAATCACCATGATAGTGAAGCCAGTGTTCAATGTAGTAATAATTTACATTGAAAGTCTAGTATATTTGGCAAAACGCTTTATAAATACTTGAAATCCAGTAAATGAGCTTCAATCACTGGTCAAAAGTAGTTCAAACACAGTGAATTCAAAGAAAAGACTAAGGACATATATGGAGATGAGTGAAACAATAAGATACAAGTTCATTGAGCTTGAATGCATGAACAACACTGTTCATTTTCGGCTAAACTGTGTTTAAAACGCAGAGAAGTGAGTGCGATACCGGTTACTTCTAAATTTAGTGTTAAAGGGCTGTCAATTGAGGAATAAAGTGGATGAAACATCAGTTCTTCTTCACAGACTGATGTAACAGCATAAATGTATTTAAAACTCTGAGAAATCACCATTGTAGTGAAGCCAGTGTTCAATGTAGTAATAATTTACATTGAAAGTCTAGTATATTTGGCAAAACGCTATATAAATACTTGAAATTCAGTAAATGAGGTTCAATCACTGGTCAAAAGTAGATCAAACACTGTGAATTCAAAGGATAGACTAAAAAAATATATAGAAAGGTGCCTGAAACAAAAGGAATACAAGTTCACTGAGCTTTAATACACTAAAGAATTTATTTTCGGCTAAACTGTGTTTAAAACGCAAAGAAGTGAGTGCGATACTGGTTACTTCTATAATTTAGTGTAAAAAGGCTGTCAATTTAGTAATAAAGTTGAGGAAACACCAGTTCTTCTTCACAGAGCTGATGTAACAGCATAAATGTATTGAAAACACATAGAAATCACCATGATAGTGAAGCCAGTGTTCAATGTAGTAATAATTTACATTGAAAGTCTAGTATATTTGGCAAAACGCTTTATAAATACTTGAAATCCAGTAAATGAGCTTCAATCACTGGGCAAAAGTAGTTCAAACACAGTGAATTCAAAGAAAAGACTAAGGACATATATGGAGATGAGTGAAACAATAAGAATACAAGTTCATTGAGCTTGAATACACGAAAAACACTGTATATTTTCGGCTAAACTGTGTTTAAAATGTAGAGAAGTGAGTGCGATACTGGTTACTTCTATAATTAAGTGTAAAAAGGCTGTCAATTTAGGAATAAAGTTGAGGAAACACCAGTTCTTCTTCACAGAGCTAATGTAACAGCATAAATGTATTGAAAACCCTTAGAAATCACCATGATAGTGAAGCCAGTGTTCAATGTAGTAATAATTTACATTGAAAGTCTAGTATATTTGGCAAAACGCTTTATAAATACTTGAAATCCAGTAAATGAGCTTCAATCACTGGTCAAAAGTAGTTCAAACACAGTGAATTCAAAGAAAAGACTAAGGACATATATGGAGATTAGTGAAACAATAAGATACAAGTTCATTGAGCTTGAATGCATGAACAACACTGTTCATTTTCGGCTAAACTGTGTTTAAAACGCAGAGAAGTGAGTGCGATACCGGTTACTTCTAAATTTAGTGTTAAAGGGCTGTCAATTGAGGAATAAAGTGGATGAAACATCAGTTCTTCTTCACAGAGGTGATGTAACAGTATAAATGTATTGAAAACCCTTAGAAATCACCATGATAGTGAAGCCAGTGTTCAATGTAGTAATAATTTACATTGAAAGTCTAGTATATTTGGCAAAACGCTTTATAAATACTTGAAATCCAGTAAATGAGCTTCAATCACTGGTCAAAAGTAGTTCAAACACAGTGAATTCAAAGGAAAGACTAAAAAAATATATAGAAAGGTGCCTGAAACAAAAGGAATACAAGTTCACTGAGCTTTAATACACGAAAGAATTTATTTTCGGCTAAACTGTGTTTAAAACGCAAAGAAGTGACTGCGATACTGGTTACTTCTATAATTTAGTGTAAAAAGGCTGTCAATTTAGGAATAAAGTTGAGGAAACACCAGTTCTTCTTCACAGAGCTCATGTAACAGCATAAATGTATTGAAAACACTTAGAAATCACCATGATAGTGAAGCCAGTGTTCAATGTAGTAATAATTTACATTGAAAGTCTAGTATATTTGGCAAAACGCTTTATAAATACTTGGAAATCCAGTAAATGAGCTTCAATCACTGGTCAAAAGTAGTTCAAACACAGTGAATTCAAAGAAAAGACTAAGGACATATATGGAGATGAGTGAAACACTAAGATACAAGTCCATTGAGCTTGAATGCATGAACAACACTGTTCATTTTCGGCTAAACTGTGTTTAAAACGCAGAGAAGTGAGTGCGATACCGGTTACTTCTAAATTTAGTGTTAAAGGGCTGTCAATTGAGGAATAAAGTGGATGAAACATCAGTTCTTCTTCACAGAGGTGATGTAACAGTATAAATGTATTGAAAACCCTTAGAAATCACCATGATAGTGAAGCCAGTGTTCAATGTAGGAATAATTTACATTGAAAGTCTAGTATATTTGCAAAACGCTTTATAAATACTTGAAATCCAGTAAATGAGCTTCAATCACTGGTCAAAAGTAGTTCAAACACAGTGAATTCAAAGACTAAGGACATATATGGAGATGAGTGAAACAATAAGATACAAGTTCATTGAGCTTGAATGCATGAACAACAATGTTCATTTTCGGCTAAACTGTGTTTAAAACGCAGAGAAGTGAGTGCGATACCGGTTACTTCTAAATTTAGTGTAATAGGGCTATCAATTTAAGAATAAAGTGGATGAAACATCAGTTCTTCTTCATAGACTGATGTAACAGCATAAATGTATTGAAAACTCTGAGAAATCACCATTGTAGTTAAGCCAGTGTTCAATGTAGTAATAATTTACATTGAAAGTCTAGTATATTTGGCAAAACGCTATATAAATACTTGAAATTCAGTAAATGAGGTTCAATCACTGGTCAAAAGTAGATCAAACACTGTGAATTCAAAGGATAGACTAAAAAAATATATAGAAAGGTGCCTGAAACAAAAGGAATACAAGTTCACTGAGCTTTAATACACGAAAGAATTTATTTTCGGCTAAACTGTGTTTAAAACGCAAAGAAGTGAGTGCGATACTGGTTACTTCTATAATTTAGTGTAAAAAGGCTGTCAATTTAGTAATAAAGTTGAGGAAACACCAGTTCTTCTTCACAGAGCTGATGTAACAGCATAAATGTATTGAAAACACATAGAAATCACCATGATAGTGAAGCCAGTGTTCAATGTAGTAATAATTTACATTGAAAGTCTAGTATATTTGGCAAAACGCTTTATAAATACTTGAAATCCAGTAAATGAGCTTCAATCACTGGGCAAAAGTAGTTCAAACACAGTGAATTCAAAGAAAAGACTAAGGACATATATGGAGATGAGTGAAACAATAAGAATACAAGTTCATTGAGCTTGAATACACGAAAAACACTGTATATTTTCGGCTAAACTGTGTTTAAAATGTAGAGAAGTGAGTGCGATACTGGTTACTTCTATAATTAAGTGTAAAAAGGCTGTCAATTTAGGAATAAAGTTGAGGAAACACCAGTTCTTCTTCACAGAGCTAATGTAACAGCATAAATGTATTGAAAACCCTTAGAAATCACCATGATAGTGAAGCCAGTGTTCAATGTAGTAATAATTTACATTGAAAGTCTAGTATATTTGGCAAAACGCTTTATAAATACTTGAAATCCAGTAAATGAGCTTCAATCACTGGTCAAAAGTAGTTCAAACACAGTGAATTCAAAGGAAAGACTAAAAAAATATATAGAAAGGTGCCTGAAACAAAAGGAATACAAGTTCACTGAGCTTTAATACACGAAAGAATTTATTTTCGGCTAAACTGTGTTTAAAACGCAAAGAAGTGACTGAGATACTGGTTACTTCTATAATTTAGTGTAAAAAGGCTGTCAATTTAGGAATAAAGTTGAGGAAACACCAGTTCTTCTTCACAGAGCTCATGTAACAGCATAAATGTATTGAAAACACTTAGAAATCACCATGATAGTGAAGCCAGTGTTCAATGTAGTAATAATTTACATTGAAAGTCTAGTATATTTGGCAAAACGCTTTATAAATACTTGGAAATCCAGTAAATGAGCTTCAATCACTGGTCAAAAGTAGTTCAAACACAGTGAATTCAAAGAAAAGACTAAGGACATATATGGAGATGAGTGAAACACTAAGATACAAGTCCATTGAGCTTGAATGCATGAACAACACTGTTCATTTTCGGCTAAACTGTGTTTAAAACGCAGAGAAGTGAGTGCGATACCGGTTACTTCTAAATTTAGTGTTAAAGGGCTGTCAATTGAGGAATAAAGTGGATGAAACATCAGTTCTTCTTCACAGAGGTGATGTAACAGTATAAATGTATTGAAAACCCTTAGAAATCACCATGATAGTGAAGCCAGTGTTCAATGTAGGAATAATTTACATTGAAAGTCTAGTATATTTGGCAAAACGCTTTATAAATACTTGAAATCCAGTAAATGAGCTTCAATCACTGGTCAAAAGTAGTTCAAACACAGTGAATTCAAAGACTAAGGACATATATGGAGATGAGTGAAACAATAAGATACAAGTTCATTGAGCTTGAATGCATGAACAACAATGTTCATTTTCGGCTAAACTGTGTTTAAAACGCAGAGAAGTGAGTGCGATACCGGTTACTTCTAAATTTAGTGTAATAGGGCTATCAATTTAAGAATAAAGTGGATGAAACATCAGTTCTTCTTCATAGACTGATGTAACAGCATAAATGTATTGAAAACTCTGAGAAATCACCATTGTAGTTAAGCCAGTGTTCAATGTAGTAATAATTTACATTGAAAGTCTAGTATATTTGGCAAAACGCTATATAAATACTTGAAATTCAGTAAATGAGGTTCAATCACTGGTCAAAAGTAGATCAAACACTGTGAATTCAAAGGATAGACTAAAAAAATATATAGAAAGGTGCCTGAAACAAAAGGAATACAAGTTCACTGAGCTTTAATACACGAAAGAATTTATTTTCGGCTAAACTGTGTTTAAAACGCAAAGAAGTGAGTGCGATACTGGTTACTTCTATAATTTAGTGTAAAAAGGCTGTCAATTTAGTAATAAAGTTGAGGAAACACCAGTTCTTCTTCACAGAGCTGATGTAACAGCATAAATGTATTGAAAACACTTAGAAATCACCATGATAGTGAAGCCAGTGTTCAATGTAGTAATAATTTACATTGAAAGTCTAGTATATTTGGCAAAACGCTTTATAAATACTTGAAATCCAGTAAATGAGCTTCAATCACTGGGCAAAAGTAGTTCAAACACAGTGAATTCAAAGAAAAGACTAAGGACATATATGGAGATGAGTGAAACAATAAGAATACAAGTTCATTGAGCTTGAATACACGAAAAACACTGTATATTTTCGGCTAAACTGTGTTTAAAATGTAGAGAAGTGAGTGCGATACTGGTTACTTCTATAATTAAGTGTAAAAAGGCTGTCAATTTAGGAATAAAGTTGAGGAAACACCAGTTCTTCTTCACAGAGCTAATGTAACAGCATAAATGTATTGAAAACCCTTAGAAATCACCATGATAGTGAAGCCAGTGTTCAATGTAGTAATAATTTACATTGAAAGTCTAGTATATTTGGCAAAACGCTTTATAAATACTTGAAATCCAGTAAATGAGCTTCAATCACTGGTCAAAAGTAGTTCAAACACAGTGAATTCAAAGAAAAGACTAAGGACATATATGGAGATGAGTGAAACAATAAGATACAAGTTCATTGAGCTTGAATGCATGAACAACACTGTTCATTTTCGGCTAAACTGTGTTTAAAACGCAGAGAAGTGAGTGCGATACCGGTTACTTCTAAATTTAGTGTTAAAGGGCTGTCATGAGGAATAAAGTGGATGAAACATCAGTTCTTCTTCACAGAGGTGATGTAACAGTATAAATGTATTGAAAACTCTTAGAAATCACCATGATAGTGAAGCCAGTGTTCAATGTAGTAATAATTTACATTGAAAGTCTAGTATATTTGGCAAAACGCTTTATAAATACTTGAAATCCAGTAAATGAGCTTCAATCACAGGTCAAAAGTAGTTCAAACACAGTGAATTCAAAGGAAAGACTAAAAAAATATATAGAAAGGTGCCTGAAACAAAAGGAATACAAGTTCACTGAGCTTTAATACACGAAAGAATTTATTTTCGGCTAAACTGTGTTTAAAACGCAAAGAAGTGACTGCGATACTGGTTACTTCTATAATTTAGTGTAAAAAGGCTGTCAATTTAGGAATAAAGTTGAGGAAACACCAGTTCTTCTTCACAGAGCTCATGTAACAGCATAAATGTATTGAAAACACTTAGAAATCACCATGATAGTGAAGCCAGTGTTCAATGTAGTAATAATTTACATTGAAAGTCTAGTATATTTGGCAAAACGCTTTATAAATACTTGGAAATCCAGTAAATGAGCTTCAATCACTGGTCAAAAGTAGTTCAAACACAGTGAATTCAAAGAAAAGACTAAGGACATATATGGAGATGAGTGAAACACTAAGATACAAGTCCATTGAGCTTGAATGCATGAACAACACTGTTCATTTTCGGCTAAACTGTGTTTAAAACGCAGAGAAGTGAGTGCGATACCGGTTACTTCTAAATTTAGTGTTAAAGGGCTGTCAATTGAGGAATAAAGTGGATGAAACATCAGTTCTTCTTCACAGAGGTGATGTAACAGTATAAATGTATTGAAAACTCTTAGAAATCACCATGATAGTGAAGCCAGTGTTCAATGTAGTAATAATTTACATTGAAAGTCTAGTATATTTGGCAAAACGCTTTATAAATACTTGAAATCCAGTAAATGAGCTTCAATCACTGGTCAAAAGTAGTTCAAACACAGTGAATTCAAAGGAAAGACTAAAAAAATATATAGAAAGGTGCCTGAAACAAAAGGAATACAAGTTCACTGAGCTTTAATACACGAAAGAATTTATTTTCGGCTAAACTGTGTTTAAAACGCAAAGAAGTGACTGCGATACTGGTTACTTCTATAATTTAGTGTAAAAAGGCTGTCAATTTAGGAATAAAGTTGAGGAAACACCAGTTCTTCTTCACAGAGCTCATGTAACAGCATAAATGTATTGAAAACACTTAGAAATCACCATGATAGTGAAGCCAGTGTTCAATGTAGTAATAATTTACATTGAAAGTCTAGTATATTTGGCAAAACGCTTTATAAATACTTGAAATCCAGTAAATGAGCTTCAATCACTGGTCAAAAGTAGTTCAAACACAGTGAATTCAAAGACTAAGGACATATATGGAGATGAGTGAAACAATAAGATACAAGTCCATTGAGCTTGAATGCATGAACAACACTGTTCATTTTCGGCTAAACTGTTTAAAACGCAGAGAAGTGAGTGCGATACCGGTTACTTCTAAATTTAGTGTTAAAGGGCTGTCAATTGAGGAATAAAGTGGATGAAACATCAGTTCTTCACAGAGGTGATGTAACAGTATAAATGTATTGAAAACCCTTAGAAATCACCATGATAGTGAAGCCAGTGTTCAATGTAGTAATAATTTACATTGAAAGTCTAGTATATTTGGCAAAACGCTTTATAAATACTTGAAATCCAGTAAATGAGCTTCAATCACTGGTCAAAAGTAGTTCAAACACAGTGAATTCAAAGAAAAGACTAAGGACATATATGGAGATGAGTGAAACAATAAGATACAAGTTCATTGAGCTTGAATGCATGAACAACACTGTTCATTTTCGGCTAAACTGTGTTTAAAACGCAGAGAAGTGAGTGCGATACCGGTTACTTCTAAATTTAGTGTTAAAGGGCTGTCAATTGAGGAATAAAGTGGATGAAACATCAGTTCTTCTTCACAGACTGATGTAACAGCATAAATGTATTGAAAACTCTGAGAAATCACCATTGTAGTGAAGCCAGTGTTCAATGTAGTAATAATTTACATTGAAAGTCTAGTATATTTGGCAAAACGCTATATAAATACTTGAAATTCAGTAAATGAGGTTCAATCACTGGTCAAAAGTAGATCAAACACTGTGAATTCAAAGGATAGACTAAAAAAATATATAGAAAGGTGCCTGAAACAAAAGGAATACAAGTTCACTGAGCTTTAATACACTAAAGAATTTATTTTCGGCTAAACTGTGTTTAAAACGCAAAGAAGTGAGTGCGATACTGGTTACTTCTATAATTTAGTGTAAAAAGGCTGTCAATTTAGTAATAAAGTTGAGGAAACACCAGTTCTTCTTCACAGAGCTGATGTAACAGCATAAATGTATTGAAAACACATAGAAATCACCATGATAGTGAAGCCAGTGTTCAATGTAGTAATAATTTACATTGAAAGTCTAGTATATTTGGCAAAACGCTTTATAAATACTTGAAATCCAGTAAATGAGCTTCAATCACTGGGCAAAAGTAGTTCAAACACAGTGAATTCAAAGAAAAGACTAAGGACATATATGGAGATGAGTGAAACAATAAGAATACAAGTTCATTGAGCTTGAATACACGAAAAACACTGTATATTTTCGGCTAAACTGTGTTTAAAATGTAGAGAAGTGAGTGCGATACTGGTTACTTCTATAATTAAGTGTAAAAAGGCTGTCAATTTAGGAATAAAGTTGAGGAAACACCAGTTCTTCTTCACAGAGCTAATGTAACAGCATAAATGTATTGAAAACCCTTAGAAATCACCATGATAGTGAAGCCAGTGTTCAATGTAGTAATAATTTACATTGAAAGTCTAGTATATTTGGCAAAACGCTTTATAAATACTTGAAATCCAGTAAATGAGCTTCAATCACTGGTCAAAAGTAGTTCAAACACAGTGAATTCAAAGAAAAGACTAAGGACATATATGGAGATGAGTGAAACAATAAGATACAAGTTCATTGAGCTTGAATGCATGAACAACACTGTTCATTTTCGGCTAAACTGTGTTTAAAACGCAGAGAAGTGAGTGCGATACCGGTTACTTCTAAATTTAGTGTTAAAGGGCTGTCAATTGAGGAATAAAGTGGATGAAACATCAGTTCTTCTTCACAGAGGTGATGTAACAGTATAAATGTATTGAAAACTCTTAGAAATCACCATGATAGTGAAGCCAGTGTTCAATGTAGTAATAATTTACAATGAAAGTCTAGTGTATTTGGCAAAACGCTTTATAAATACTTGAAATCCAGTAAATGAGCTTCAATCACTGGTCAAAAGTAGTTCAAACACAGTGAATTCAAAGACTAAGGACATATATGGAGATGAGTGAAACAATAAGATACAAGTCCATTGAGCTTGAATGCATGAACAACACTGTTCATTTTCGGCTAAACTGTGTTTAAAACGCAGAGAAGTGAGTGCGATACCGGTTACTTCTAAATTTAGTGTTAAAGGGCTGTCAATTGAGGAATAAAGTGGATGAAACATCAGTTCTTCACAGAGGTGATGTAACAGTATAAATGTATTGAAAACCCTTAGAAATCACCATGATAGTGAAGCCAGTGTTCAATGTAGTAATAATTTACATTGAAAGTCTAGTATATTTGGCAAAACGCTTTATAAATACTTGAAATCCAGTAAATGAGCTTCAATCACTGGTCAAAAGTAGTTCAAACACAGTGAATTCAAAGAAAAGACTAAGGACATATATGGAGATGAGTGAAACAATAAGATACAAGTTCATTGAGCTTGAATGCATGAACAACACTGTTCATTTTCGGCTAAACTGTGTTTAAAACGCAGAGAAGTGAGTGCGATACCGGTTACTTCTAAATTTAGTGTTAAAGGGCTGTCAATTGAGGAATAAAGTGGATGAAACATCAGTTCTTCTTCACAGACTGATGTAACAGCATAAATGTATTTAAAACTCTGAGAAATCACCATTGTAGTGAAGCCAGTGTTCAATGTAGTAATAATTTACATTGAAAGTCTAGTATATTTGGCAAAACGCTATATAAATACTTGAAATTCAGTAAATGAGGTTCAATCACTGGTCAAAAGTAGATCAAACACTGTGAATTCAAAGGATAGACTAAAAAAATATATAGAAAGGTGCCTGAAACAAAAGGAATACAAGTTCACTGAGCTTTAATACACTAAAGAATTTATTTTCGGCTAAACTGTGTTTAAAACGCAAAGAAGTGAGTGCGATACTGGTTACTTCTATAATTTAGTGTAAAAAGGCTGTCAATTTAGTAATAAAGTTGAGGAAACACCAGTTCTTCTTCACAGAGCTGATGTAACAGCATAAATGTATTGAAAACACATAGAAATCACCATGATAGTGAAGCCAGTGTTCAATGTAGTAATAATTTACATTGAAAGTCTAGTATATTTGGCAAAACGCTTTATAAATACTTGAAATCCAGTAAATGAGCTTCAATCACTGGGCAAAAGTAGTTCA
Source organism: Plecotus auritus (assembly GCF_963455305.1). Classification (NCBI taxonomy): domain Eukaryota; kingdom Metazoa; phylum Chordata; class Mammalia; order Chiroptera; family Vespertilionidae; genus Plecotus; species Plecotus auritus. The sequence continues at coordinate 68,677 of NW_027664321.1, read as the reverse complement.
AACACAGTGAATTCAAAGAAAAGACTAAGGACATATATGGAGATGAGTGAAACAATAAGAATACAAGTTCATTGAGCTTGAATACACGAAAAACACTGTATATTTTCGGCTAAACTGTGTTTAAAATGTAGAGAAGTGAGTGCGATACTGGTTACTTCTATAATTAAGTGTAAAAAGGCTGTCAATTTAGGAATAAAGTTGAGGAAACACCAGTTCTTCTTCACAGAGCTAATGTAACAGCATAAATGTATTGAAAACCCTTAGAAATCACCATGATAGTGAAGCCAGTGTTCAATGTAGTAATAATTTACATTGAAAGTCTAGTATATTTGGCAAAACGCTTTATAAATACTTGAAATCCAGTAAATGAGCTTCAATCACTGGTCAAAAGTAGTTCAAACACAGTGAATTCAAAGAAAAGACTAAGGACATATATGGAGATTAGTGAAACAATAAGATACAAGTTCATTGAGCTTGAATGCATGAACAACACTGTTCATTTTCGGCTAAACTGTGTTTAAAACGCAGAGAAGTGAGTGCGATACCGGTTACTTCTAAATTTAGTGTTAAAGGGCTGTCAATTGAGGAATAAAGTGGATGAAACATCAGTTCTTCTTCACAGAGGTGATGTAACAGTATAAATGTATTGAAAACCCTTAGAAATCACCATGATAGTGAAGCCAGTGTTCAATGTAGTAATAATTTACATTGAAAGTCTAGTATATTTGGCAAAACGCTTTATAAATACTTGAAATCCAGTAAATGAGCTTCAATCACTGGTCAAAAGTAGTTCAAACACAGTGAATTCAAAGGAAAGACTAAAAAAATATATAGAAAGGTGCCTGAAACAAAAGGAATACAAGTTCACTGAGCTTTAATACACGAAAGAATTTATTTTCGGCTAAACTGTGTTTAAAACGCAAAGAAGTGACTGCGATACTGGTTACTTCTATAATTTAGTGTAAAAAGGCTGTCAATTTAGGAATAAAGTTGAGGAAACACCAGTTCTTCTTCACAGAGCTCATGTAACAGCATAAATGTATTGAAAACACTTAGAAATCACCATGATAGTGAAGCCAGTGTTCAATGTAGTAATAATTTACATTGAAAGTCTAGTATATTTGGCAAAACGCTTTATAAATACTTGGAAATCCAGTAAATGAGCTTCAATCACTGGTCAAAAGTAGTTCAAACACAGTGAATTCAAAGAAAAGACTAAGGACATATATGGAGATGAGTGAAACACTAAGATACAAGTCCATTGAGCTTGAATGCATGAACAACACTGTTCATTTTCGGCTAAACTGTGTTTAAAACGCAGAGAAGTGAGTGCGATACCGGTTACTTCTAAATTTAGTGTTAAAGGGCTGTCAATTGAGGAATAAAGTGGATGAAACATCAGTTCTTCTTCACAGAGGTGATGTAACAGTATAAATGTATTGAAAACCCTTAGAAATCACCATGATAGTGAAGCCAGTGTTCAATGTAGGAATAATTTACATTGAAAGTCTAGTATATTTGCAAAACGCTTTATAAATACTTGAAATCCAGTAAATGAGCTTCAATCACTGGTCAAAAGTAGTTCAAACACAGTGAATTCAAAGACTAAGGACATATATGGAGATGAGTGAAACAATAAGATACAAGTTCATTGAGCTTGAATGCATGAACAACAATGTTCATTTTCGGCTAAACTGTGTTTAAAACGCAGAGAAGTGAGTGCGATACCGGTTACTTCTAAATTTAGTGTAATAGGGCTATCAATTTAAGAATAAAGTGGATGAAACATCAGTTCTTCTTCATAGACTGATGTAACAGCATAAATGTATTGAAAACTCTGAGAAATCACCATTGTAGTTAAGCCAGTGTTCAATGTAGTAATAATTTACATTGAAAGTCTAGTATATTTGGCAAAACGCTATATAAATACTTGAAATTCAGTAAATGAGGTTCAATCACTGGTCACAAGTAGATCAAACACTGTGAATTCAAAGGATAGACTAAAAAAATATATAGAAAGGTGCCTGAAACAAAAGGAATACAAGTTCACTGAGCTTTAATACACGAAAGAATTTATTTTCGGCTAAACTGTGTTTAAAACGCAAAGAAGTGAGTGCGATACTGGTTACTTCTATAATTTAGTGTAAAAAGGCTGTCAATTTAGTAATAAAGTTGAGGAAACACCAGTTCTTCTTCACAGAGCTGATGTAACAGCATAAATGTATTGAAAACACATAGAAATCACCATGATAGTGAAGCCAGTGTTCAATGTAGTAATAATTTACATTGAAAGTCTAGTATATTTGGCAAAACGCTTTATAAATACTTGAAATCCAGTAAATGAGCTTCAATCACTGGGCAAAAGTAGTTCAAACACAGTGAATTCAAAGAAAAGACTAAGGACATATATGGAGATGAGTGAAACAATAAGAATACAAGTTCATTGAGCTTGAATACACGAAAAACACTGTATATTTTCGGCTAAACTGTGTTTAAAATGTAGAGAAGTGAGTGCGATACTGGTTACTTCTATAATTAAGTGTAAAAAGGCTGTCAATTTAGGAATAAAGTTGAGGAAACACCAGTTCTTCTTCACAGAGCTAATGTAACAGCATAAATGTATTGAAAACCCTTAGAAATCACCATGATAGTGAAGCCAGTGTTCAATGTAGTAATAATTTACATTGAAAGTCTAGTATATTTGGCAAAACGCTTTATAAATACTTGAAATCCAGTAAATGAGCTTCAATCACTGGTCAAAAGTAGTTCAAACACAGTGAATTCAAAGGAAAGACTAAAAAAATATATAGAAAGGTGCCTGAAACAAAAGGAATACAAGTTCACTGAGCTTTAATACACGAAAGAATTTATTTTCGGCTAAACTGTGTTTAAAACGCAAAGAAGTGACTGAGATACTGGTTACTTCTATAATTTAGTGTAAAAAGGCTGTCAATTTAGGAATAAAGTTGAGGAAACACCAGTTCTTCTTCACAGAGCTCATGTAACAGCATAAATGTATTGAAAACACTTAGAAATCACCATGATAGTGAAGCCAGTGTTCAATGTAGTAATAATTTACATTGAAAGTCTAGTATATTTGGCAAAACGCTTTATAAATACTTGGAAATCCAGTAAATGAGCTTCAATCACTGGTCAAAAGTAGTTCAAACACAGTGAATTCAAAGAAAAGACTAAGGACATATATGGAGATGAGTGAAACACTAAGATACAAGTCCATTGAGCTTGAATGCATGAACAACACTGTTCATTTTCGGCTAAACTGTGTTTAAAACGCAGAGAAGTGAGTGCGATACCGGTTACTTCTAAATTTAGTGTTAAAGGGCTGTCAATTGAGGAATAAAGTGGATGAAACATCAGTTCTTCTTCACAGAGGTGATGTAACAGTATAAATGTATTGAAAACCCTTAGAAATCACCATGATAGTGAAGCCAGTGTTCAATGTAGGAATAATTTACATTGAAAGTCTAGTATATTTGGCAAAACGCTTTATAAATACTTGAAATCCAGTAAATGAGCTTCAATCACTGGTCAAAAGTAGTTCAAACACAGTGAATTCAAAGACTAAGGACATATATGGAGATGAGTGAAACAATAAGATACAAGTTCATTGAGCTTGAATGCATGAACAACAATGTTCATTTTCGGCTAAACTGTGTTTAAAACGCAGAGAAGTGAGTGCGATACCGGTTACTTCTAAATTTAGTGTAATAGGGCTATCAATTTAAGAATAAAGTGGATGAAACATCAGTTCTTCTTCATAGACTGATGTAACAGCATAAATGTATTGAAAACTCTGAGAAATCACCATTGTAGTTAAGCCAGTGTTCAATGTAGTAATAATTTACATTGAAAGTCTAGTATATTTGGCAAAACGCTATATAAATACTTGAAATTCAGTAAATGAGGTTCAATCACTGGTCAAAAGTAGATCAAACACTGTGAATTCAAAGGATAGACTAAAAAAATATATAGAAAGGTGCCTGAAACAAAAGGAATACAAGTTCACTGAGCTTTAATACACGAAAGAATTTATTTTCGGCTAAACTGTGTTTAAAACGCAAAGAAGTGAGTGCGATACTGGTTACTTCTATAATTTAGTGTAAAAAGGCTGTCAATTTAGTAATAAAGTTGAGGAAACACCAGTTCTTCTTCACAGAGCTGATGTAACAGCATAAATGTATTGAAAACACATAGAAATCACCATGATAGTGAAGCCAGTGTTCAATGTAGTAATAATTTACATTGAAAGTCTAGTATATTTGGCAAAACGCTTTATAAATACTTGAAATCCAGTAAATGAGCTTCAATCACTGGGCAAAAGTAGTTCAAACACAGTGAATTCAAAGAAAAGACTAAGGACATATATGGAGATGAGTGAAACAATAAGAATACAAGTTCATTGAGCTTGAATACACGAAAAACACTGTATATTTTCGGCTAAACTGTGTTTAAAATGTAGAGAAGTGAGTGCGATACTGGTTACTTCTATAATTAAGTGTAAAAAGGCTGTCAATTTAGGAATAAAGTTGAGGAAACACCAGTTCTTCTTCACAGAGCTAATGTAACAGCATAAATGTATTGAAAACCCTTAGAAATCACCATGATAGTGAAGCCAGTGTTCAATGTAGTAATAATTTACATTGAAAGTCTAGTATATTTGGCAAAACGCTTTATAAATACTTGAAATCCAGTAAATGAGCTTCAATCACTGGGCAAAAGTAGTTCAAACACAGTGAATTCAAAGAAAAGACTAAGGACATATATGGAGATGAGTGAAACAATAAGAATACAAGTTCATTGAGCTTGAATACACGAAAAACACTGTATATTTTCGGCTAAACTGTGTTTAAAATGTAGAGAAGTGAGTGCGATACTGGTTACTTCTATAATTAAGTGTAAAAAGGCTGTCAATTTAGGAATAAAGTTGAGGAAACACCAGTTCTTCTTCACAGAGCTAATGTAACAGCATAAATGTATTGAAAACCCTTAGAAATCACCATGATAGTGAAGCCAGTGTTCAATGTAGTAATAATTTACATTGAAAGTCTAGTATATTTGGCAAAACGCTTTATAAATACTTGAAATCCAGTAAATGAGCTTCAATCATTGGTCAAAAGTAGTTCAAACACAGTGAATTCAAAGGAAAGACTAAAAAAATATATAGAAAGGTGCCTGAAACAAAAGGAATACAAGTTCACTGAGCTTTAATACACGAAAGAATTTATTTTCGGCTAAACTGTGTTTAAAACGCAAAGAAGTGACTGAGATACTGGTTACTTCTATAATTTAGTGTAAAAAGGCTGTCAATTTAGGAATAAAGTTGAGGAAACACCAGTTCTTCTTCACAGAGCTCATGTAACAGCATAAATGTATTGAAAACACTTAGAAATCACCATGATAGTGAAGCCAGTGTTCAATGTAGTAATAATTTACATTGAAAGTCTAGTATATTTGGCAAAACGCTTTATAAATACTTGGAAATCCAGTAAATGAGCTTCAATCACTGGTCAAAAGTAGTTCAAACACAGTGAATTCAAAGAAAAGACTAAGGACATATATGGAGATGAGTGAAACACTAAGATACAAGTCCATTGAGCTTGAATGCATGAACAACACTGTTCATTTTCGGCTAAACTGTGTTTAAAACGCAGAGAAGTGAGTGCGATACCGGTTACTTCTAAATTTAGTGTTAAAGGGCTGTCAATTGAGGAATAAAGTGGATGAAACATCAGTTCTTCTTCACAGAGGTGATGTAACAGTATAAATGTATTGAAAACCCTTAGAAATCACCATGATAGTGAAGCCAGTGTTCAATGTAGGAATAATTTACATTGAAAGTCTAGTATATTTGGCAAAACGCTTTATAAATACTTGAAATCCAGTAAATGAGCTTCAATCACTGGTCAAAAGTAGTTCAAACACAGTGAATTCAAAGACTAAGGACATATATGGAGATGAGTGAAACAATAAGATACAAGTTCATTGAGCTTGAATGCATGAACAACAATGTTCATTTTCGGCTAAACTGTGTTTAAAACGCAGAGAAGTGAGTGCGATACCGGTTACTTCTAAATTTAGTGTAATAGGGCTATCAATTTAAGAATAAAGTGGATGAAACATCAGTTCTTCTTCATAGACTGATGTAACAGCATAAATGTATTGAAAACTCTGAGAAATCACCATTGTAGTTAAGCCAGTGTTCAATGTAGTAATAATTTACATTGAAAGTCTAGTATATTTGGCAAAACGCTATATAAATACTTGAAATTCAGTAAATGAGGTTCAATCACTGGTCAAAAGTAGATCAAACACTGTGAATTCAAAGGATAGACTAAAAAAATATATAGAAAGGTGCCTGAAACAAAAGGAATACAAGTTCACTGAGCTTTAATACACGAAAGAATTTATTTTCGGCTAAACTGTGTTTAAAACGCAAAGAAGTGAGTGCGATACTGGTTACTTCTATAATTTAGTGTAAAAAGGCTGTCAATTTAGTAATAAAGTTGAGGAAACACCAGTTCTTCTTCACAGAGCTGATGTAACAGCATAAATGTATTGAAAACACATAGAAATCACCATGATAGTGAAGCCAGTGTTCAATGTAGTAATAATTTACATTGAAAGTCTAGTATATTTGGCAAAACGCTTTATAAATACTTGAAATCCAGTAAATGAGCTTCAATCACTGGGCAAAAGTAGTTCAAACACAGTGAATTCAAAGAAAAGACTAAGGACATATATGGAGATGAGTGAAACAATAAGAATACAAGTTCATTGAGCTTGAATACACGAAAAACACTGTATATTTTCGGCTAAACTGTGTTTAAAATGTAGAGAAGTGAGTGCGATACTGGTTACTTCTATAATTAAGTGTAAAAAGGCTGTCAATTTAGGAATAAAGTTGAGGAAACACCAGTTCTTCTTCACAGAGCTAATGTAACAGCATAAATGTATTGAAAACCCTTAGAAATCACCATGATAGTGAAGCCAGTGTTCAATGTAGTAATAATTTACATTGAAAGTCTAGTATATTTGGCAAAACGCTTTATAAATACTTGAAATCCAGTAAATGAGCTTCAATCACTGGTCAAAAGTAGTTCAAACACAGTGAATTCAAAGGAAAGACTAAAAAAATATATAGAAAGGTGCCTGAAACAAAAGGAATACAAGTTCACTGAGCTTTAATACACGAAAGAATTTATTTTCGGCTAAACTGTGTTTAAAACGCAAAGAAGTGACTGAGATACTGGTTACTTCTATAATTTAGTGTAAAAAGGCTGTCAATTTAGGAATAAAGTTGAGGAAACACCAGTTCTTCTTCACAGAGCTCATGTAACAGCATAAATGTATTGAAAACACTTAGAAATCACCATGATAGTGAAGCCAGTGTTCAATGTAGTAATAATTTACATTGAAAGTCTAGTATATTTGGCAAAACGCTTTATAAATACTTGGAAATCCAGTAAATGAGCTTCAATCACTGGTCAAAAGTAGTTCAAACACAGTGAATTCAAAGAAAAGACTAAGGACATATATGGAGATGAGTGAAACACTAAGATACAAGTCCATTGAGCTTGAATGCATGAACAACACTGTTCATTTTCGGCTAAACTGTGTTTAAAACGCAGAGAAGTGAGTGCGATACCGGTTACTTCTAAATTTAGTGTTAAAGGGCTGTCAATTGAGGAATAAAGTGGATGAAACATCAGTTCTTCTTCACAGAGGTGATGTAACAGTATAAATGTATTGAAAACCCTTAGAAATCACCATGATAGTGAAGCCAGTGTTCAATGTAGGAATAATTTACATTGAAAGTCTAGTATATTTGGCAAAACGCTTTATAAATACTTGAAATCCAGTAAATGAGCTTCAATCACTGGTCAAAAGTAGTTCAAACACAGTGAATTCAAAGACTAAGGACATATATGGAGATGAGTGAAACAATAAGATACAAGTTCATTGAGCTTGAATGCATGAACAACAATGTTCATTTTCGGCTAAACTGTGTTTAAAACGCAGAGAAGTGAGTGCGATACCGGTTACTTCTAAATTTAGTGTAATAGGGCTATCAATTTAAGAATAAAGTGGATGAAACATCAGTTCTTCTTCATAGACTGATGTAACAGCATAAATGTATTGAAAACTCTGAGAAATCACCATTGTAGTTAAGCCAGTGTTCAATGTAGTAATAATTTACATTGAAAGTCTAGTATATTTGGCAAAACGCTATATAAATACTTGAAATTCAGTAAATGAGGTTCAATCACTGGTCAAAAGTAGATCAAACACTGTGAATTCAAAGGATAGACTAAAAAAATATATAGAAAGGTGCCTGAAACAAAAGGAATACAAGTTCACTGAGCTTTAATACACGAAAGAATTTATTTTCGGCTAAACTGTGTTTAAAACGCAAAGAAGTGAGTGCGATACTGGTTACTTCTATAATTTAGTGTAAAAAGGCTGTCAATTTAGTAATAAAGTTGAGGAAACACCAGTTCTTCTTCACAGAGCTGATGTAACAGCATAAATGTATTGAAAACACATAGAAATCACCATGATAGTGAAGCCAGTGTTCAATGTAGTAATAATTTACATTGAAAGTCTAGTATATTTGGCAAAACGCTTTATAAATACTTGAAATCCAGTAAATGAGCTTCAATCACTGGTCAAAAGTAGTTCAAACACAGTGAATTCAAAGAAAAGACTAAGGACATATATGGAGATGAGTGAAACAATAAGATACAAGTTCATTGAGCTTGAATGCATGAACAACACTGTTCATTTTCGGCTAAACTGTGTTTAAAACGCAGAGAAGTGAGTGCGATACCGGTTACTTCTAAATTTAGTGTTAAAGGGCTGTCATGAGGAATAAAGTGGATGAAACATCAGTTCTTCTTCACAGAGGTGATGTAACAGTATAAATGTATTGAAAACTCTTAGAAATCACCATGATAGTGAAGCCAGTGTTCAATGTAGTAATAATTTACATTGAAAGTCTAGTATATTTGGCAAAACGCTTTATAAATACTTGAAATCCAGTAAATGAGCTTCAATCACTGGTCAAAAGTAGTTCAAACACAGTGAATTCAAAGACTAAGGACATATATGGAGATGAGTGAAACAATAAGATACAAGTTCATTGAGCTTGAATGCATGAACAACACTGTTCATTTTCGGCTAAACTGTGTTTAAAACGCAGAGAAGTGAGTGCGATACCGGTTACTTCTAAATTTAGTGTTAAAGGGCTGTCAATTGAGGAATAAAGTGGATGAAACATCAGTTCTTCTTCACAGAGGTGATGTAACAGTATAAATGTATTGAAAACTCTTAGAAATCACCATGATAGTGAAGCCAGTGTTCAATGTAGTAATAATTTACATTGAAAGTCTAGTATATTTGGCAAAACGCTTTATAAATACTTGAAATCCAGTAAATGAGCTTCAATCACTGGTCAAAAGTAGTTCAAACACAGTGAATTCAAAGACTAAGGACATATATGGAGATGAGTGAAACAATAAGATACAAGTTCATTGAGCTTGAATGCATGAACAACACTGTTCATTTTCAGCTAAACTGTGTTTAAAACGCAGAGAAGTGAGTGCGATACCGGTTACTTCTAAATTTAGTGTAATAGGGCTATCAATTTAAGAATAAAGTGGAAGAAACATCAGTTCTTCTTCACAGACTGATGTAACAGCATAAATGTATTGAAAACTCTGAGAAATCACCATTGTAGTTAAGACAGTGTTAAATGTAGTAATAATTTACATTGAAAGTCTAGTATATTTGGCAAAACGCTTTATAAATACTTGAAATCCAGTAAATGAGCTTCAATCACTGGTCAAAAGTAGTTCAAACACAGTGAATTCAAAGGAAAGACTAAAAAAATATATAGAAAGGTGCCTGAAACAAAAGGAATACAAGTTCACTGAGCTTTAATACACGAAAGAATTTATTTTCGGCTAAACTGTGTTTAAAACGCAAAGAAGTGACTGCGATACTGGTTACTTCTATAATTTAGTGTAAAAAGGCTGTCAATTTAGGAATAAAGTTGAGGAAACACCAGTTCTTCTTCACAGAGCTCATGTAACAGCATAAATGTATTGAAAACACTTAGAAATCACCATGATAGTGAAGCCAGTGTTCAATGTAGTAATAATTTACATTGAAAGTCTAGTATATTTGGCAAAACGCTTTATAAATACTTGGAAATCCAGTAAATGAGCTTCAATCACTGGTCAAAAGTAGTTCAAACACAGTGAATTCAAAGAAAAGACTAAGGACATATATGGAGATGAGTGAAACACTAAGATACAAGTCCATTGAGCTTGAATGCATGAACAACACTGTTCATTTTCGGCTAAACTGTGTTTAAAACGCAGAGAAGTGAGTGCGATACCGGTTACTTCTAAATTTAGTGTTAAAGGGCTGTCAATTGAGGAATAAAGTGGATGAAACATCAGTTCTTCTTCACAGAGGTGATGTAACAGTATAAATGTATTGAAAACCCTTAGAAATCACCATGATAGTGAAGCCAGTGTTCAATGTAGGAATAATTTACATTGAAAGTCTAGTATATTTGGCAAAACGCTTTATAAATACTTGAAATCCAGTAAATGAGCTTCAATCACTGGTCAAAAGTAGTTCAAACACAGTGAATTCAAAGACTAAGGACATATATGGAGATGAGTGAAACAATAAGATACAAGTTCATTGAGCTTGAATGCATGAACAACACTGTTCATTTTCGGCTAAACTGTGTTTAAAACGCAGAGAAGTGAGTGCGATACCGGTTACTTCTAAATTTAGTGTAATAGGGCTATCAATTTAAGAATAAAGTGGATGAAACATCAGTTCTTCTTCATAGACTGATGTAACAGCATAAATGTATTGAAAACTCTGAGAAATCACCATTGTAGTTAAGCCAGTGTTCAATGTAGTAATAATTTACATTGAAAGTCTAGTATATTTGGCAAAACGCTATATAAATACTTGAAATTCAGTAAATGAGGTTCAATCACTGGTCAAAAGTAGATCAAACACTGTGAATTCAAAGGATAGACTAAAAAAAATATATAGAAAGGTGCCTGAAACAAAAGGAATACAAGTTCACTGAGCTTTAATACACGAAAGAATTTATTTTCGGCTAAACTGTGTTTAAAACGCAAAGAAGTGAGTGCGATACTGGTTACTTCTATAATTTAGTGTAAAAAGGCTGTCAATTTAGTAATAAAGTTGAGGAAACACCAGTTCTTCTTCACAGAGCTGATGTAACAGCATAAATGTATTGAAAACACTTAGAAATCACCATGATAGTGAAGCCAGTGTTCAATGTAGTAATAATTTACATTGAAAGTCTAGTATATTTGGCAAAACGCTTTATAAATACTTGAAATCCAGTAAATGAGCTTCAATCACTGGTTAAAAGTAGTTCAAACACAGTGAATTCAAAGAAAAGACTAAGGACATATATGGAGATGAGTGAAACAATAAGAATACAAGTTCATTGAGCTTGAATACACGAAAAACACTGTATATTTTCGGCTAAACTGTGTTTAAAATGTAGAGAAGTGAGTGCGATACTGGTTACTTCTATAATTAAGTGTAAAAAGGCTGTCAATTTAGGAATAAAGTTGAGGAAACACCAGTTCTTCTTCACAAAGCTAATGTAACAGCATAAATGTATTGAAAACCCTTAGAAATCACCATGATAGTGAAGCCAGTGTTCAATGTAGTAATAATTTACATTGAAAGTCTAGTATATTTGGCAAAACGCTTTATAAATACTTGAAATCCAGTAAATGAGCTTCAATCACTGGTCAAAAGTAGTTCAAACACAGTGAATTCAAAGAAAAGACTAAGGACATATATGGAGATGAGTGAAACAATAAGATACAAGTTCATTGAGCTTGAATGCATGAACAACACTGTTCATTTTCGGCTAAACTGTGTTTAAAACGCAGAGAAGTGAGTGCGATACCGCTTACTTCTAAATATAGTGTAATAGGGCTATCAATTTACGAATAAAGTGGATGAAACATCAGTTCTTCTTCACAGACTGATGTAACAGCATAAATGTATTGAAAACTCTGAGAAATCACCATTGTAGTTAAGACAGTGTTAAATGTAGTAATAATTTACATTGAAAGTCTAGTATATTTGGCAAAACGCTTTATAAATACTTGAAATCCAGTAAATGAGCTTCAATCACTGGTCAAAAGTAGTTCAAACACAGTGAATTCAAAGGAAAGACTAAAAAAATATATAGAAAGGTGCCTGAAACAAAAGGAATACAAGTTCACTGAGCTTTAATACACGAAAGAATTTATTTTCGGCTAAACTGTGTTTAAAACGCAAAGAAGTGACTGCGATACTGGTTACTTCTATAATTTAGTGTAAAAAGGCTGTCAATTTAGGAATAAAGTTGAGGAAACACCAGTTCTTCTTCACAGAGCTCATGTAACAGCATAAATGTATTGAAAACACTTAGAAATCACCATGATAGTGAAGCCAGTGTTCAATGTAGTAATAATTTACATTGAAAGTCTAGTATATTTGGCAAAACGCTTTATAAATACTTGGAAATCCAGTAAATGAGCTTCAATCACTGGTCAAAAGTAGTTCAAACACAGTGAATTCAAAGAAAAGACTAAGGACATATATGGAGATGAGTGAAACACTAAGATACAAGTCCATTGAGCTTGAATGCATGAACAACACTGTTCATTTTCGGCTAAACTGTGTTTAAAACGCAGAGAAGTGAGTGCGATACCGGTTACTTCTAAATTTAGTGTTAAAGGGCTGTCAATTGAGGAATAAAGTGGATGAAACATCAGTTCTTCTTCACAGAGGTGATGTAACAGTATAAATGTATTGAAAACCCTTAGAAATCACCATGATAGTGAAGCCAGTGTTCAATGTAGGAATAATTTACATTGAAAGTCTAGTATATTTGGCAAAACGCTTTATAAATACTTGAAATCCAGTAAATGAGCTTCAATCACTGGTCAAAAGTAGTTCAAACACAGTGAATTCAAAGACTAAGGACATATATGGAGATGAGTGAAACAATAAGATACAAGTTCATTGAGCTTGAATGCATGAACAACACTGTTCATTTTCGGCTAAACTGTGTTTAAAACGCAGAGAAGTGAGTGCGATACCGGTTACTTCTAAATTTAGTGTAATAGGGCTATCAATTTAAGAATAAAGTGGATGAAACATCAGTTCTTCTTCATAGACTGATGTAACAGCATAAATGTATTGAAAACTCTGAGAAATCACCATTGTAGTTAAGCCAGTGTTCAATGTAGTAATAATTTACATTGAAAGTCTAGTATATTTGGCAAAACGCTTTATAAATACTTGAAATCCAGTAAATGAGCTTCAATCACTGGTCAAAAGTAGTTCAAACACAGTGAATTCAAAGAAAAGACTAAGGACATATATGGAGATGAGTGAAACAATAAGATACAAGTTCATTGAGCTTGAATGCATGAACAACACTGTTCATTTTCGGCTAAACTGTGTTTAAAACGCAGAGAAGTGAGTGCGATACCGCTTACTTCTAAATATAGTGTAATAGGGCTATCAATTTACGAATAAAGTGGATGAAACATCAGTTCTTCTTCACAGACTGATGTAACAGCATAAATGTATTGAAAACTCTGAGAAATCACCATTGTAGTTAAGACAGTGTTAAATGTAGTAATAATTTACATTGAAAGTCTAGTATATTTGGCAAAACGCTTTATAAATACTTGAAATCCAGTAAATGAGCTTCAATCACTGGTCAAAAGTAGTTCAAACACAGTGAATTCAAAGGAAAGACTAAAAAAATATATAGAAAGGTGCCTGAAACAAAAGGAATACAAGTTCACTGAGCTTTAATACACGAAAGAATTTATTTTCGGCTAAACTGTGTTTAAAACGCAAAGAAGTGACTGCGATACTGGTTACTTCTATAATTTAGTGTAAAAAGGCTGTCAATTTAGGAATAAAGTTGAGGAAACACCAGTTCTTCTTCACAGAGCTCATGTAACAGCATAAATGTATTGAAAACACTTAGAAATCACCATGATAGTGAAGCCAGTGTTCAATGTAGTAATAATTTACATTGAAAGTCTAGTATATTTGGCAAAACGCTTTATAAATACTTGGAAATCCAGTAAATGAGCTTCAATCACTGGTCAAAAGTAGTTCAAACACAGTGAATTCAAAGAAAAGACTAAGGACATATATGGAGATGAGTGAAACACTAAGATACAAGTCCATTGAGCTTGAATGCATGAACAACACTGTTCATTTTCGGCTAAACTGTGTTTAAAACGCAGAGAAGTGAGTGCGATACCGGTTACTTCTAAATTTAGTGTTAAAGGGCTGTCAATTGAGGAATAAAGTGGATGAAACATCAGTTCTTCTTCACAGAGGTGATGTAACAGTATAAATGTATTGAAAACCCTTAGAAATCACCATGATAGTGAAGCCAGTGTTCAATGTAGGAATAATTTACATTGAAAGTCTAGTATATTTGGCAAAACGCTTTATAAATACTTGAAATCCAGTAAATGAGCTTCAATCACTGGTCAAAAGTAGTTCAAACACAGTGAATTCAAAGACTAAGGACATATATGGAGATGAGTGAAACAATAAGATACAAGTTCATTGAGCTTGAATGCATGAACAACACTGTTCATTTTCGGCTAAACTGTGTTTAAAACGCAGAGAAGTGAGTGCGATACCGGTTACTTCTAAATTTAGTGTAATAGGGCTATCAATTTAAGAATAAAGTGGATGAAACATCAGTTCTTCTTCATAGACTGATGTAACAGCATAAATGTATTGAAAACTCTGAGAAATCACCATTGTAGTTAAGCCAGTGTTCAATGTAGTAATAATTTACATTGAAAGTCTAGTATATTTGGCAAAACGCTATATAAATACTTGAAATTCAGTAAATGAGGTTCAATCACTGGTCAAAAGTAGATCAAACACTGTGAATTCAAAGGATAGACTAAAAAAAATATATAGAAAGGTGCCTGAAACAAAAGGAATACAAGTTCACTGAGCTTTAATACACGAAAGAATTTATTTTCGGCTAAACTGTGTTTAAAACGCAAAGAAGTGAGTGCGATACTGGTTACTTCTATAATTTAGTGTAAAAAGGCTGTCAATTTAGTAATAAAGTTGAGGAAACACCAGTTCTTCTTCACAGAGCTGATGTAACAGCATAAATGTATTGAAAACACTTAGAAATCACCATGATAGTGAAGCCAGTGTTCAATGTAGTAATAATTTACATTGAAAGTCTAGTATATTTGGCAAAACGCTTTATAAATACTTGAAATCCAGTAAATGAGCTTCAATCACTGGTTAAAAGTAGTTCAAACACAGTGAATTCAAAGAAAAGACTAAGGACATATATGGAGATGAGTGAAACAATAATTATACAAGTTCATTGAGCTTGAATACACGAAAAACACTGTATATTTTCGGCTAAACTGTGTTTAAAATGTAGAGAAGTGAGTGCGATACTGGTTACTTCTATAATTAAGTGTAAAAAGGCTGTCAATTTAGGAATAAAGTTGAGGAAACACCAGTTCTTCTTCACAAAGCTAATGTAACAGCATAAATGTATTGAAAACCCTTAGAAATCACCATGATAGTGAAGCCAGTGTTCAATGTAGTAATAATTTACATTGAAAGTCTAGTATATTTGGCAAAACGCTTTATAAATACTTGAAATCCAGTAAATGAGCTTCAATCACTGGTCAAAAGTAGTTCAAACACAGTGAATTCAAAGAAAAGACTAAGGACATATATGGAGATGAGTGAAACAATAAGATACAAGTTCATTGAGCTTGAATGCATGAACAACACTGTTCATTTTCGGCTAAACTGTGTTTAAAACGCAGAGAAGTGAGTGCGATACCGCTTACTTCTAAATATAGTGTAATAGGGCTATCAATTTACGAATAAAGTGGATGAAACATCAGTTCTTCTTCACAGACTGATGTAACAGCATAAATGTATTGAAAACTCTGAGAAATCACCATTGTAGTTAAGCCAGTGTTCAATGTAGTAATAATTTACATTGAAAGTCTAGTATATTTGGCAAAACGCTTTATAAATACTTGAAATTCAGTAAATGAGGTTCAATCACTGGTCAAAAGTAGATCAAACACTGTGAATTCAAAGGAAAGACTAAAAAAATATATAGAAAGGTGCCTGAAACAAAAGGAATACAAGTTCACTGAGCTTTAATACACGAAAGAATTTATTTTCAGCTAAACTGTGTTTAAAACGCAAAGAAGTGAGTGCGATACTGGTTACTTTTATAATTAAGTGTAAAAAGGCTGTCAATTTAGGAATAAAGTTGAGGAAACACCAGTTCTTCTTCACAGAGCTAATGTAACAGCATAAATGTATTGAAAACCCTTAGAAATCACCATGATAGTGAAGCCAGTGTTCAATGTAGGAATAATTTACATTGAAAGTCTAGTATATTTGGCAAAACGCTTTATAAATACTTGGAAATCCAGTAAATGAGCTTCAATCACTGGTCAAAAGTAGTTCAAACACAGTGAATTCAAAGAAAAGACTAAGGACATATATGGAGATGAGTGAAACACTAAGATACAAGTCCATTGAGCTTGAATGCATGAACAACACTGTTCATTTTCGGCTAAACTGTGTTTAAAACGCAGAGAAGTGAGTGCGATACCGGTTACTTCTAAATTTAGTGTTAAAGGGCTGTCAATTGAGGAATAAAGTGGATGAAACATCAGTTCTTCTTCACAGAGGTGATGTAACAGTATAAATGTATTGAAAACCCTTAGAAATCACCATGATAGTGAAGCCAGTGTTCAATGTAGGAATAATTTACATTGAAAGTCTAGTATATTTGGCAAAACGCTTTATAAATACTTGAAATCCAGTAAATGAGCTTCAATCACTGGTCAAAAGTAGTTCAAACACAGTGAATTCAAAGACTAAGGACATATATGGAGATGAGTGAAACAATAAGATACAAGTTCATTGAGCTTGAATGCATGAACAACAATGTTCATTTTCGGCTAAACTGTGTTTAAAACGCAGAGAAGTGAGTGCGATACCGGTTACTTCTAAATTTAGTGTAATAGGGCTATCAATTTAAGAATAAAGTGGATGAAACATCAGTTCTTCTTCATAGACTGATGTAACAGCATAAATGTATTGAAAACTCTGAGAAATCACCATTGTAGTTAAGCCAGTGTTCAATGTAGTAATAATTTACATTGAAAGTCTAGTATATTTGGCAAAACGCTATATAAATACTTGAAATTCAGTAAATGAGGTTCAATCACTGGTCAAAAGTAGATCAAACACTGTGAATTCAAAGGATAGACTAAAAAAATATATAGAAAGGTGCCTGAAACAAAAGGAATACAAGTTCACTGAGCTTTAATACACGAAAGAATTTATTTTCGGCTAAACTGTGTTTAAAACGCAAAGAAGTGAGTGCGATACTGGTTACTTCTATAATTTAGTGTAAAAAGGCTGTCAATTTAGTAATAAAGTTGAGGAAACACCAGTTCTTCTTCACAGAGCTGATGTAACAGCATAAATGTATTGAAAACACATAGAAATCACCATGATAGTGAAGCCAGTGTTCAATGTAGTAATAATTTACATTGAA
This sequence comes from Plecotus auritus, assembly GCF_963455305.1. Lineage (NCBI taxonomy): Eukaryota > Metazoa > Chordata > Mammalia > Chiroptera > Vespertilionidae > Plecotus > Plecotus auritus. The sequence continues at coordinate 50,979 of NW_027664321.1, read as the reverse complement.
AGTCTAGTATATTTGGCAAAACGCTTTATAAATACTTGAAATCCAGTAAATGAGCTTCAATCACTGGGCAAAAGTAGTTCAAACACAGTGAATTCAAAGAAAAGACTAAGGACATATATGGAGATGAGTGAAACAATAAGAATACAAGTTCATTGAGCTTGAATACACGAAAAACACTGTATATTTTCGGCTAAACTGTGTTTAAAATGTAGAGAAGTGAGTGCGATACTGGTTACTTCTATAATTAAGTGTAAAAAGGCTGTCAATTTAGGAATAAAGTTGAGGAAACACCAGTTCTTCTTCACAGAGCTAATGTAACAGCATAAATGTATTGAAAACTCTGAGAAATCACCATTGTAGTTAAGACAGTGTTAAATGTAGTAATAATTTACATTGAAAGTCTAGTATATTTGGCAAAACGCTTTATAAATACTTGAAATCCAGTAAATGAGCTTCAATCACTGGTCAAAAGTAGTTCAAACACAGTGAATTCAAAGGAAAGACTAAAAAAATATATAGAAAGGTGCCTGAAACAAAAGGAATACAAGTTCACTGAGCTTTAATACACGAAAGAATTTATTTTCGGCTAAACTGTGTTTAAAACGCAAAGAAGTGACTGCGATACTGGTTACTTCTATAATTTAGTGTAAAAAGGCTGTCAATTTAGGAATAAAGTTGAGGAAACACCAGTTCTTCATCACAGAGCTCATGTAACAGCATAAATGTATTGAAAACACTTAGAAATCACCATGATAGTGAAGCCAGTGTTCAATGTAGTAATAATTTACATTGAAAGTCTAGTATATTTGGCAAAACGCTTTATAAATACTTGGAAATCCAGTAAATGAGCTTCAATCACTGGTCAAAAGTAGTTCAAACACAGTGAATTCAAAGAAAAGACTAAGGACATATATGGAGATGAGTGAAACACTAAGATACAAGTCCATTGAGCTTGAATGCATGAACAACACTGTTCATTTTCGGCTAAACTGTGTTTAAAACGCAGAGAAGTGAGTGCGATACCGGTTACTTCTAAATTTAGTGTTAAAGGGCTGTCAATTGAGGAATAAAGTGGATGAAACATCAGTTCTTCTTCACAGAGGTGATGTAACAGTATAAATGTATTGAAAACCCTTAGAAATCACCATGATAGTGAAGCCAGTGTTCAATGTAGGAATAATTTACATTGAAAGTCTAGTATATTTGGCAAAACGCTTTATAAATACTTGAAATCCAGTAAATGAGCTTCAATCACTGGTCAAAAGTAGTTCAAACACAGTGAATTCAAAGACTAAGGACATATATGGAGATGAGTGAAACAATAAGATACAAGTTCATTGAGCTTGAATGCATGAACAACACTGTTCATTTTCGGCTAAACTGTGTTTAAAACGCAGAGAAGTGAGTGCGATACCGGTTACTTCTAAATTTAGTGTAATAGGGCTATCAATTTAAGAATAAAGTGGATGAAACATCAGTTCTTCTTCATAGACTGATGTAACAGCATAAATGTATTGAAAACTCTGAGAAATCACCATTGTAGTTAAGCCAGTGTTCAATGTAGTAATAATTTACATTGAAAGTCTAGTATATTTGGCAAAACGCTATATAAATACTTGAAATTCAGTAAATGAGGTTCAATCACTGGTCAAAAGTAGATCAAACACTGTGAATTCAAAGGATAGACTAAAAAAAATATATAGAAAGGTGCCTGAAACAAAAGGAATACAAGTTCACTGAGCTTTAATACACGAAAGAATTTATTTTCGGCTAAACTGTGTTTAAAACGCAAAGAAGTGAGTGCGATACTGGTTACTTCTATAATTTAGTGTAAAAAGGCTGTCAATTTAGTAATAAAGTTGAGGAAACACCAGTTCTTCTTCACAGAGCTGATGTAACAGCATAAATGTATTGAAAACACTTAGAAATCACCATGATAGTGAAGCCAGTGTTCAATGTAGTAATAATTTACATTGAAAGTCTAGTATATTTGGCAAAACGCTTTATAAATACTTGAAATCCAGTAAATGAGCTTCAATCACTGGTTAAAAGTAGTTCAAACACAGTGAATTCAAAGAAAAGACTAAGGACATATATGGAGATGAGTGAAACAATAAGAATACAAGTTCATTGAGCTTGAATACACGAAAAACACTGTATATTTTCGGCTAAACTGTGTTTAAAATGTAGAGAAGTGAGTGCGATACTGGTTACTTCTATAATTAAGTGTAAAAAGGCTGTCAATTTAGGAATAAAGTTGAGGAAACACCAGTTCTTCTTCACAAAGCTAATGTAACAGCATAAATGTATTGAAAACCCTTAGAAATCACCATGATAGTGAAGCCAGTGTTCAATGTAGTAATAATTTACATTGAAAGTCTAGTATATTTGGCAAAACGCTTTATAAATACTTGAAATCCAGTAAATGAGCTTCAATCACTGGTCAAAAGTAGTTCAAACACAGTGAATTCAAAGAAAAGACTAAGGACATATATGGAGATGAGTGAAACAATAAGATACAAGTTCATTGAGCTTGAATGCATGAACAACACTGTTCATTTTCGGCTAAACTGTGTTTAAAACGCAGAGAAGTGAGTGCGATACCGCTTACTTCTAAATATAGTGTAATAGGGCTATCAATTTACGAATAAAGTGGATGAAACATCAGTTCTTCTTCACAGACTGATGTAACAGCATAAATGTATTGAAAACTCTGAGAAATCACCATTGTAGTTAAGCCAGTGTTCAATGTAGTAATAATTTACATTGAAAGTCTAGTATATTTGGCAAAACGCTTTATAAATACTTGAAATTCAGTAAATGAGGTTCAATCACTGGTCAAAAGTAGATCAAACACTGTGAATTCAAAGGAAAGACTAAAAAAATATATAGAAAGGTGCCTGAAACAAAAGGAATACAAGTTCACTGAGCTTGAATACACGAAAGAATTTATTTTCAGCTAAACTGTGTTTAAAACGCAAAGAAGTGAGTGCGATACTGGTTACTTCTATAATTAAGTGTAAAAAGGCTGTCAATTTAGGAATAAAGTTGAGGAAACACCAGTTCTTCTTCACAGAGCTAATGTAACAGCATAAATGTATTGAAAACCCTTAGAAATCACCATGATAGTGAAGCCAGTGTTCAATGTAGGAATAATTTACATTGAAAGTCTAGTATATTTGGCAAAACGCTTTATAAATACTTGGAAATCCAGTAAATGAGCTTCAATCACTGGTCAAAAGTAGTTCAAACACAGTGAATTCAAAGAAAAGACTAAGGACATATATGGAGATGAGTGAAACACTAAGATACAAGTCCATTGAGCTTGAATGCATGAACAACACTGTTCATTTTCGGCTAAACTGTGTTTAAAACGCAGAGAAGTGAGTGCGATACCGGTTACTTCTAAATTTAGTGTTAAAGGGCTGTCAATTGAGGAATAAAGTGGATGAAACATCAGTTCTTCTTCACAGAGGTGATGTAACAGTATAAATGTATTGAAAACCCTTAGAAATCACCATGATAGTGAAGCCAGTGTTCAATGTAGGAATAATTTACATTGAAAGTCTAGTATATTTGGCAAAACGCTTTATAAATACTTGAAATCCAGTAAATGAGCTTCAATCACTGGTCAAAAGTAGTTCAAACACAGTGAATTCAAAGACTAAGGACATATATGGAGATGAGTGAAACAATAAGATACAAGTTCATTGAGCTTGAATGCATGAACAACAATGTTCATTTTCGGCTAAACTGTGTTTAAAACGCAGAGAAGTGAGTGCGATACCGGTTACTTCTAAATTTAGTGTAATAGGGCTATCAATTTAAGAATAAAGTGGATGAAACATCAGTTCTTCTTCATAGACTGATGTAACAGCATAAATGTATTGAAAACTCTGAGAAATCACCATTGTAGTTAAGCCAGTGTTCAATGTAGTAATAATTTACATTGAAAGTCTAGTATATTTGGCAAAACGCTATATAAATACTTGAAATTCAGTAAATGAGGTTCAATCACTGGTCAAAAGTAGATCAAACACTGTGAATTCAAAGGATAGACTAAAAAAATATATAGAAAGGTGCCTGAAACAAAAGGAATACAAGTTCACTGAGCTTTAATACACGAAAGAATTTATTTTCGGCTAAACTGTGTTTAAAACGCAAAGAAGTGAGTGCGATACTGGTTACTTCTATAATTTAGTGTAAAAAGGCTGTCAATTTAGTAATAAAGTTGAGGAAACACCAGTTCTTCTTCACAGAGCTGATGTAACAGCATAAATGTATTGAAAACACTTAGAAATCACCATGATAGTGAAGCCAGTGTTCAATGTAGTAATAATTTACATTGAAAGTCTAGTATATTTGGCAAAACGCTTTATAAATACTTGAAATCCAGTAAATGAGCTTCAATCACTGGTTAAAAGTAGTTCAAACACAGTGAATTCAAAGAAAAGACTAAGGACATATATGGAGATGAGTGAAACAATAAGAATACAAGTTCATTGAGCTTGAATACACGAAAAACACTGTATATTTTCGGCTAAACTGTGTTTAAAATGTAGAGAAGTGAGTGCGATACTGGTTACTTCTATAATTAAGTGTAAAAAGGCTGTCAATTTAGGAATAAAGTTGAGGAAACACCAGTTCTTCTTCACAAAGCTAATGTAACAGCATAAATGTATTGAAAACCCTTAGAAATCACCATGATAGTGAAGCCAGTGTTCAATGTAGTAATAATTTACATTGAAAGTCTAGTATATTTGGCAAAACGCTTTATAAATACTTGAAATCCAGTAAATGAGCTTCAATCACTGGTCAAAAGTAGTTCAAACACAGTGAATTCAAAGAAAAGACTAAGGACATATATGGAGATGAGTGAAACAATAAGATACAAGTTCATTGAGCTTGAATGCATGAACAACACTGTTCATTTTCGGCTAAACTGTGTTTAAAACGCAGAGAAGTGAGTGCGATACCGCTTACTTCTAAATATAGTGTAATAGGGCTATCAATTTACGAATAAAGTGGATGAAACATCAGTTCTTCTTCACAGACTGATGTAACAGCATAAATGTATTGAAAACTCTGAGAAATCACCATTGTAGTTAAGCCAGTGTTCAATGTAGTAATAATTTACATTGAAAGTCTAGTATATTTGGCAAAACGCTTTATAAATACTTGAAATTCAGTAAATGAGGTTCAATCACTGGTCAAAAGTAGATCAAACACTGTGAATTCAAAGGAAAGACTAAAAAAATATATAGAAAGGTGCCTGAAACAAAAGGAATACAAGTTCACTGAGCTTTAATACACGAAAGAATTTATTTTCAGCTAAACTGTGTTTAAAACGCAAAGAAGTGAGTGCGATACTGGTTACTTCTATAATTAAGTGTAAAAAGGCTGTCAATTTAGGAATAAAGTTGAGGAAACACCAGTTCTTCTTCACAGAGCTAATGTAACAGCATAAATGTATTGAAAACCCTTAGAAATCACCATGATAGTGAAGCCAGTGTTCAATGTAGGAATAATTTACATTGAAAGTCTAGTATATTTGGCAAAACGCTTTATAAATACTTGGAAATCCAGTAAATGAGCTTCAATCACTGGTCAAAAGTAGTTCAAACACAGTGAATTCAAAGAAAAGACTAAGGACATATATGGAGATGAGTGAAACACTAAGATACAAGTCCATTGAGCTTGAATGCATGAACAACACTGTTCATTTTCGGCTAAACTGTGTTTAAAACGCAGAGAAGTGAGTGCGATACCGGTTACTTCTAAATTTAGTGTTAAAGGGCTGTCAATTGAGGAATAAAGTGGATGAAACATCAGTTCTTCTTCACAGAGGTGATGTAACAGTATAAATGTATTGAAAACCCTTAGAAATCACCATGATAGTGAAGCCAGTGTTCAATGTAGGAATAATTTACATTGAAAGTCTAGTATATTTGGCAAAACGCTTTATAAATACTTGAAATCCAGTAAATGAGCTTCAATCACTGGTCAAAAGTAGTTCAAACACAGTGAATTCAAAGACTAAGGACATATATGGAGATGAGTGAAACAATAAGATACAAGTTCATTGAGCTTGAATGCATGAACAACAATGTTCATTTTCGGCTAAACTGTGTTTAAAACGCAGAGAAGTGAGTGCGATACCGGTTACTTCTAAATTTAGTGTAATAGGGCTATCAATTTAAGAATAAAGTGGATGAAACATCAGTTCTTCTTCATAGACTGATGTAACAGCATAAATGTATTGAAAACTCTGAGAAATCACCATTGTAGTTAAGCCAGTGTTCAATGTAGTAATAATTTACATTGAAAGTCTAGTATATTTGGCAAAACGCTATATAAATACTTGAAATTCAGTAAATGAGGTTCAATCACTGGTCAAAAGTAGATCAAACACTGTGAATTCAAAGGATAGACTAAAAAAATATATAGAAAGGTGCCTGAAACAAAAGGAATACAAGTTCACTGAGCTTTAATACACGAAAGAATTTATTTTCGGCTAAACTGTGTTTAAAACGCAAAGAAGTGAGTGCGATACTGGTTACTTCTATAATTTAGTGTAAAAAGGCTGTCAATTTAGTAATAAAGTTGAGGAAACACCAGTTCTTCTTCACAGAGCTGATGTAACAGCATAAATGTATTGAAAACACATAGAAATCACCATGATAGTGAAGCCAGTGTTCAATGTAGTAATAATTTACATTGAAAGTCTAGTATATTTGGCAAAACGCTTTATAAATACTTGAAATCCAGTAAATGAGCTTCAATCACTGGGCAAAAGTAGTTCAAACACAGTGAATTCAAAGAAAAGACTAAGGACATATATGGAGATGAGTGAAACAATAAGAATACAAGTTCATTGAGCTTGAATACACGAAAAACACTGTATATTTTCGGCTAAACTGTGTTTAAAATGTAGAGAAGTGAGTGCGATACTGGTTACTTCTATAATTAAGTGTAAAAAGGCTGTCAATTTAGGAATAAAGTTGAGGAAACACCAGTTCTTCTTCACAGAGCTAATGTAACAGCATAAATGTATTGAAAACTCTGAGAAATCACCATTGTAGTTAAGACAGTGTTAAATGTAGTAATAATTTACATTGAAAGTCTAGTATATTTGGCAAAACGCTTTATAAATACTTGAAATCCAGTAAATGAGCTTCAATCACTGGTCAAAAGTAGTTCAAACACAGTGAATTCAAAGGAAAGACTAAAAAAATATATAGAAAGGTGCCTGAAACAAAAGGAATACAAGTTCACTGAGCTTTAATACACGAAAGAATTTATTTTCGGCTAAACTGTGTTTAAAACGCAAAGAAGTGACTGAGATACTGGTTACTTCTATAATTTAGTGTAAAAAGGCTGTCAATTTAGGAATAAAGTTGAGGAAACACCAGTTCTTCATCACAGAGCTCATGTAACAGCATAAATGTATTGAAAACACTTAGAAATCACCATGATAGTGAAGCCAGTGTTCAATGTAGTAATAATTTACATTGAAAGTCTAGTATATTTGGCAAAACGCTTTATAAATACTTGGAAATCCAGTAAATGAGCTTCAATCACTGGTCAAAAGTAGTTCAAACACAGTGAATTCAAAGAAAAGACTAAGGACATATATGGAGATGAGTGAAACACTAAGATACAAGTCCATTGAGCTTGAATGCATGAACAACACTGTTCATTTTCGGCTAAACTGTGTTTAAAACGCAGAGAAGTGAGTGCGATACCGGTTACTTCTAAATTTAGTGTTAAAGGGCTGTCAATTGAGGAATAAAGTGGATGAAACATCAGTTCTTCTTCACAGAGGTGATGTAACAGTATAAATGTATTGAAAACCCTTAGAAATCACCATGATAGTGAAGCCAGTGTTCAATGTAGGAATAATTTACATTGAAAGTCTAGTATATTTGGCAAAACGCTTTATAAATACTTGAAATCCAGTAAATGAGCTTCAATCACTGGTCAAAAGTAGTTCAAACACAGTGAATTCAAAGACTAAGGACATATATGGAGATGAGTGAAACAATAAGATACAAGTTCATTGAGCTTGAATGCATGAACAACACTGTTCATTTTCGGCTAAACTGTGTTTAAAACGCAGAGAAGTGAGTGCGATACCGGTTACTTCTAAATTTAGTGTAATAGGGCTATCAATTTAAGAATAAAGTGGATGAAACATCAGTTCTTCTTCATAGACTGATGTAACAGCATAAATGTATTGAAAACTCTGAGAAATCACCATTGTAGTTAAGCCAGTGTTCAATGTAGTAATAATTTACATTGAAAGTCTAGTATATTTGGCAAAACGCTATATAAATACTTGAAATTCAGTAAATGAGGTTCAATCACTGGTCAAAAGTAGATCAAACACTGTGAATTCAAAGGATAGACTAAAAAAATATATATAGAAAGGTGCCTGAAACAAAAGGAATACCAGTTCACTGAGCTTTAATACACGAAAGAATTTATTTTCGGCTAAACTGTGTTTAAAACGCAAAGAAGTGAGTGCGATACTGGTTACTTCTATAATTTAGTGTAAAAAGGCTGTCAATTTAGTAATAAAGTTGAGGAAACACCAGTTCTTCTTCACAGAGCTGATGTAACAGCATAAATGTATTGAAAACACTTAGAAATCACCATGATAGTGAAGCCAGTGTTCAATGTAGTAATAATTTACATTGAAAGTCTAGTATATTTGGCAAAACGCTTTATAAATACTTGAAATCCAGTAAATGAGCTTCAATCACTGGTTAAAAGTAGTTCAAACACAGTGAATTCAAAGAAAAGACTAAGGACATATATGGAGATGAGTGAAACAATAAGAATACAAGTTCATTGAGCTTGAATACACGAAAAACACTGTATATTTTCGGCTAAACTGTGTTTAAAATGTAGAGAAGTGAGTGCGATACTGGTTACTTCTATAGTTAAGTGTAAAAAGGCTGTCAATTTAGGAATAAAGTTGAGGAAACACCAGTTCTTCTTCACAAAGCTAATGTAACAGCATAAATGTATTGAAAACCCTTAGAAATCACCATGATAGTGAAGCCAGTGTTCAATGTAGTAATAATTTACATTGAAAGTCTAGTATATTTGGCAAAACGCTTTATAAATACTTGAAATCCAGTAAATGAGCTTCAATCACTGGTCAAAAGTAGTTCAAACACAGTGAATTCAAAGAAAAGACTAAGGACATATATGGAGATGAGTGAAACAATAAGATACAAGTTCATTGAGCTTGAATGCATGAACAACACTGTTCATTTTCGGCTAAACTGTGTTTAAAACGCAGAGAAGTGAGTGCGATACCGCTTACTTCTAAATATAGTGTAATAGGGCTATCAATTTACGAATAAAGTGGATGAAACATCAGTTCTTCTTCACAGACTGATGTAACAGCATAAATGTATTGAAAACTCTGAGAAATCACCATTGTAGTTAAGCCAGTGTTCAATGTAGTAATAATTTACATTGAAAGTCTAGTATATTTGGCAAAACGCTTTATAAATACTTGAAATTCAGTAAATGAGGTTCAATCACTGGTCAAAAGTAGATCAAACACTGTGAATTCAAAGGAAAGACTAAAAAAATATATAGAAAGGTGCCTGAAACAAAAGGAATACAAGTTCACTGAGCTTTAATACACGAAAGAATTTATTTTCAGCTAAACTGTGTTTAAAACGCAAAGAAGTGAGTGCGATACTGGTTACTTCTATAATTAAGTGTAAAAAGGCTGTCAATTTAGGAATAAAGTTGAGGAAACACCAGTTCTTCTTCACAGAGCTAATGTAACAGCATAAATGTATTGAAAACCCTTAGAAATCACCATGATAGTGAAGCCAGTGTTCAATGTAGGAATAATTTACATTGAAAGTCTAGTATATTTGGCAAAACGCTTTATAAATACTTGAAATCCAGTAAATGAGCTTCAATCACTGGTCAAAAGTAGTTCAAACACAGTGAATTCAAAGACTAAGGACATATATGGAGATGAGTGAAACAATAAGATACAAGTTCATTGAGCTTGAATGCATGAACAACAATGTTCATTTTCGGCTAAACTGTGTTTAAAACGCAGAGAAGTGAGTGCGATACCGGTTACTTCTAAATTTAGTGTAATAGGGCTATCAATTTAAGAATAAAGTGGATGAAACATCAGTTCTTCTTCATAGACTGATGTAACAGCATAAATGTATTGAAAACTCTGAGAAATCACCATTGTAGTTAAGCCAGTGTTCAATGTAGTAATAATTTACATTGAAAGTCTAGTATATTTGGCAAAACGCTATATAAATACTTGAAATTCAGTAAATGAGGTTCAATCACTGGTCAAAAGTAGATCAAACACTGTGAATTCAAAGGATAGACTAAAAAAATATATAGAAAGGTGCCTGAAACAAAAGGAATACAAGTTCACTGAGCTTTAATACACGAAAGAATTTATTTTCGGCTAAACTGTGTTTCAAACGCAAAGAAGTGAGTGCGATACTGGTTACTTCTATAATTTAGTGTAAAAAGGCTGTCAATTTAGTAATAAAGTTGAGGAAACACCAGTTCTTCTTCACAGAGCTGATGTAACAGCATAAATGTATTGAAAACACATAGAAATCACCATGATAGTGAAGCCAGTGTTCAATGTAGTAATAATTTACATTGAAAGTCTAGTATATTTGGCAAAACGCTTTATAAATACTTGAAATCCAGTAAATGAGCTTCAATCACTGGGCAAAAGTAGTTCAAACACAGTGAATTCAAAGAAAAGACTAAGGACATATATGGAGATGAGTGAAACAATAAGAATACAAGTTCATTGAGCTTGAATACACGAAAAACACTGTATATTTTCGGCTAAACTGTGTTTAAAATGTAGAGAAGTGAGTGCGATACTGGTTACTTCTATAATTAAGTGTAAAAAGGCTGTCAATTTAGGAATAAAGTTGAGGAAACACCAGTTCTTCTTCACAGAGCTAATGTAACAGCATAAATGTATTGAAAACCCTTAGAAATCACCATGATAGTGAAGCCAGTGTTCAATGTAGTAATAATTTACATTGAAAGTCTAGTATATTTGGCAAAACGCTTTATAAATACTTGAAATCCAGTAAATGAGCTTCAATCACTGGTCAAAAGTAGTTCAAACACAGTGAATTCAAAGAAAAGACTAAGGACATATATGGAGATGAGTGAAACAATAAGATACAAGTTCATTGAGCTTGAATGCATGAACAACACTGTTCATTTTCGGCTAAACTGTGTTTAAAACGCAGAGAAGTGAGTGCGATACCGGTTACTTCTAAATTTAGTGTTAAAGGGCTGTCATGAGGAATAAAGTGGATGAAACATCAGTTCTTCTTCACAGAGGTGATGTAACAGTATAAATGTATTGAAAACTCTTAGAAATCACCATGATAGTGAAGCCAGTGTTCAATGTAGTAATAATTTACATTGAAAGTCTAGTATATTTGGCAAAACGCTTTATAAATACTTGAAATCCAGTAAATGAGCTTCAATCACTGGTCAAAAGTAGTTCAAACACAGTGAATTCAAAGACTAAGGACATATATGGAGATGAGTGAAACAATAAGATACAAGTTCATTGAGCTTGAATGCATGAACAACACTGTTCATTTTCGGCTAAACTGTGTTTAAAACGCAGAGAAGTGAGTGCGATACCGGTTACTTCTAAATTTAGTGTTAAAGGGCTGTCAATTGAGGAATAAAGTGGATGAAACATCAGTTCTTCTTCACAGAGGTGATGTAACAGTATAAATGTATTGAAAACTCTTAGAAATCACCATGATAGTGAAGCCAGTGTTCAATGTAGTAATAATTTACATTGAAAGTCTAGTATATTTGGCAAAACGCTTTATAAATACTTGAAATCCAGTAAATGAGCTTCAATCACTGGTCAAAAGTAGTTCAAACACAGTGAATTCAAAGACTAAGGACATATATGGAGATGAGTGAAACAATAAGATACAAGTTCATTGAGCTTGAATGCATGAACAACACTGTTCATTTTCAGCTAAACTGTGTTTAAAACGCAGAGAAGTGAGTGCGATACCGGTTACTTCTAAATTTAGTGTAATAGGGCTATCAATTTAAGAATAAAGTGGAAGAAACATCAGTTCTTCTTCACAGACTGATGTAACAGCATAAATGTATTGAAAACTCTGAGAAATCACCATTGTAGTTAAGACAGTGTTAAATGTAGTAATAATTTACATTGAAAGTCTAGTATATTTGGCAAAACGCTTTATAAATACTTGAAATCCAGTAAATGAGCTTCAATCACTGGTCAAAAGTAGTTCAAACACAGTGAATTCAAAGGAAAGACTAAAAAAATATATAGAAAGGTGCCTGAAACAAAAGGAATACAAGTTCACTGAGCTTTAATACACGAAAGAATTTATTTTCGGCTAAACTGTGTTTAAAACGCAAAGAAGTGACTGCGATACTGGTTACTTCTATAATTTAGTGTAAAAAGGCTGTCAATTTAGGAATAAAGTTGAGGAAACACCAGTTCTTCTTCACAGAGCTCATGTAACAGCATAAATGTATTGAAAACACTTAGAAATCACCATGATAGTGAATCCAGTGTTCAATGTAGTAATAATTTACATTGAAAGTCTAGTATATTTGGCAAAACGCTTTATAAATACTTGGAAATCCAGTAAATGAGCTTCAATCACTGGTCAAAAGTAGTTCAAACACAGTGAATTCAAAGAAAAGACTAAGGACATATATGGAGATGAGTGAAACACTAAGATACAAGTCCATTGAGCTTGAATGCATGAACAACACTGTTCATTTTCGGCTAAACTGTGTTTAAAACGCAGAGAAGTGAGTGCGATACCGGTTACTTCTAAATTTAGTGTTAAAGGGCTGTCAATTGAGGAATAAAGTGGATGAAACATCAGTTCTTCTTCACAGAGGTGATGTAACAGTATAAATGTATTGAAAACCCTTAGAAATCACCATGATAGTGAAGCCAGTGTTCAATGTAGGAATAATTTACATTGAAAGTCTAGTATATTTGGCAAAACGCTTTATAAATACTTGAAATCCAGTAAATGAGCTTCAATCACTGGTTAAAAGTAGATCAAACACTGTGAATTCAAAGGATAGACTAAAAAAAATATATAGAAAGGTGCCTGAAACAAAAGGAATACAAGTTCACTGAGCTTTAATACACGAAAGAATTTATTTTCGGCTAAACTGTGTTTAAAACGCAAAGAAGTGAGTGCGATACCGGTTACTTCTAAATTTAGTGTAATAGGGCTATCAATTTAAGAATAAAGTGGATGAAACATCAGTTCTTCTTCACAGACTGATGTAACAGCATAAATGTATTGAAAACTCTGAGTAATCACCATTGTAGTTAAGCCAGTGTTCAATGTAGTAATAATTTACATTGAAAGTCTAGTATATTTGGCAAAACGCTTTATAAATACTTGAAATCGAGTAAATGAGCTTCAATCACTGGTCAAAAGTAGTTCAAACACAGTGAATTCAAAGAAAAGACTAAGGACATACATGGAGATGAGTGAAACAATAAGATACAAGTCCATTGAGCTTGAATGCATGAACAACACTGTTCATTTTCGGCTAAACTGTGTTTAAAACGCAGAGAAGTGAGTGCGATACCGGTTACTTCTAAATTTAGTGTTAAAGGGCTGTCAATTGAGGAATAAAGTGGATGAAACATCAGTTCTTCTTCACAGACTGATGTAACAGCATAAATGTATTGAAAACTCTGAGAAATCACCATTGTAGTGAAGCCAGTGTTCAATGTAGTAATAATTTACATTGAAAGTCTAGTATATTTGGCAAAACGCTATATAAATACTTGAAATTCAGTAAATGAGGTTCAATCACTGGTCAAAAGTAGATCAAACACTGTGAATTCAAAGGATAGACTAAAAAAATATATAGAAAGGTGCCTGAAACAAAAGGAATACAAGTTCACTGAGCTTTAATACACGAAAGAATTTATTTTCGGCTAAACTGTGTTTAAAACGCAAAGAAGTGAGTGCGATACTGGTTACTTCTATAATTTAGTGTAAAAAGGCTGTCAATTTAGTAATAAAGTTGAGGAAACACCAGTTCTTCTTCACAGAGCTGATGTAACAGCATAAATGTATTGAAAACACATAGAAATCACCATGATAGTGAAGCCAGTGTTCAATGTAGTAATAATTTACATTGAAAGTCTAGTATATTTGGCAAAACGCTTTATAAATACTTGAAATCCAGTAAATGAGCTTCAATCACTGGTCAAAAGTAGTTCAAACACAGTGAATTCAAAGACTAAGGACATATATGGAGATGAGTGAAACAATAAGATACAAGTCCATTGAGCTTGAATGCATGAACAACACTGTTCATTTTCGGCTAAACTGTGTTTAAAACGCAGAGAAGTGAGTGCGATAACGGTTACTTCTAAATTTAGTGTTAAAGGGCTGTCAATTGAGGAATAAAGTGGATGAAACATCAGTTCTTCTTCACAGAGGTGATGTAACAGTATAAATGTATTGAAAACTCTTAGAAATCACCATGATAGTGAAGCCAGTGTTCAATGTAGTAATAATTTACATTGAAAGTCTAGTATATTTGGCAAAACGCTTTATAAATACTTGAAATCCAGTAAATGAGCTTCAATCACTGGTCAAAAGTAGTTCAAACACAGTGAATTCAAAGACTAAGGACATATATGGAGATGAGTGAAACAATAAGATACAAGTTCATTGAGCTTGAATGCATGAACAACACTGTTCATTTTCGGCTAAACTGTGTTTAAAACGCAGAGAAGTGAGTGCGATACCGGTTACTTCTAAATTTAGTGTTAAAGGGCTGTCAATTGAGGAATAAAGTGGATGAAACATCAGTTCTTCTTCACAGAGGTGATGTAACAGTATAAATGTATTGAAAACTCTTAGAAATCACCATGATAGTGAAGCCAGTGTTCAATGTAGTAATAATTTACATTGAAAGTCTAGTATATTTGGCAAAACGCTTTATAAATACTTGAAATCCAGTAAATGAGCTTCAATCACTGGTCAAAAGTAGTTCAAACACAGTGAATTCAAAGACTAAGGACATATATGGAGATGAGTGAAACAATAAGATACAAGTTCATTGAGCTTGAATGCATGAACAACACTGTTCATTTTCGGCTAAACTGTGTTTAAAACGCAGAGAAGTGAGTGCGATACCGGTTACTTCTAAATTTAGTGTAATAGGGCTATCAATTTAAGAATAAAGTGGATGAAACATCAGTTCTTCTTCATAGACTGATGTAACAGCATAAATGTATTGAAAACTCTGAGAAATCACCATTGTAGTTAAGCCAGTGTTCAATGTAGTAATAATTTACTTTGAAAGTCTAGTATATTTGGCAAAACGCTATATAAATAGTTGAAATTCAGTAAATGAGGTTCAATCACTGGTCAAAAGTAGATCAAACACTGTGAATTCAAAGGATAGACTAAAAAAATATATAGAAAGGTGCCTGAAACAAAAGGAATACAAGTTCACTGAGCTTTAATACAGGAAAGAATTTATTTTCGGCTAAACTGTGTTTAAAACGCAAAGAAGTGAGTGCGATACTGGTTACTTCTATAATTTAGTGTAAAAAGGCTGTCAATTTAGTAATAAAGTTGAGGAAACACCAGTTCTTCTTCACAGAGCTGATGTAACAGCATAAATGTATTGAAAACACATAGAAATCACCATGATAGTGAAGCCAGTGTTCAATGTAGTAATAATTTACATTGAAAGTCTAGTATATTTGGCAAAACGCTTTATAAATACTTGAAATCCAGTAAATGAGCTTCAATCACTGGGCAAAAGTAGTTCAAACACAGTGAATTCAAAGAAAAGACTAAGGACATATATGGAGATGAGTGAAACAATAAGAATACAAGTTCATTGAGCTTGAATACACGAAAAACACTGTATATTTTCGGCTAAACTGTGTTTAAAATGTAGAGAAGTGAGTGCGATACTGGTTACTTCTATAATTAAGTGTAAAAAGGCTGTCAATTTAGGAATAAAGTTGAGGAAACACCAGTTCTTCTTCACAGAGCTAATGTAACAGCATAAATGTATTGAAAACCCTTAGAAATCACCATGATAGTGAAGCCAGTGTTCAATGTAGTAATAATTTACATTGAAAGTCTAGTATATTTGGCAAAACGCTTTATAAATACTTGAAATCCAGTAAATGAGCTTCAATCACTGGTTAAAAGTAGTTCAAACACAGTGAATTCAAAGAAAAGACTAAGGACATATATGGAGATTAGTGAAACAATAAGATACAAGTTCATTGAGCTTGAATGCATGAACAACACTGTTCATTTTCGGCTAAACTGTGTTTAAAACGCAGAAAAGTGAGTGCGATACCGGTTACTTCTAAATTTAGTGTTAAAGGGCTGTCAATTGAGGAATAAAGTGGATGAAACATCAGTTCTTCTTCACAGAGGTGATGTAACAGTATAAATGTATTGAAAACTCTTAGAAATCACCATGATAGTGAAGCCAGTGTTCAATGTAGTAATAATTTACATTGAAAGTCTAGTATATTTGGCAAAACGCTTTATAAATACTTGAAATCCAGTAAATGAGCTTCAATCACTGGTCAAAAGTAGTTCAAACACAGTGAATTCAAAGACTAAGGACATATATGGAGATGAGTGAAACAATAAGATACAAGTTCATTGAGCTTGAATGCATGAACAACACTGTTCATTTTCGGCTAAACTGTGTTTAAAACGCAGAGAAGTG
The DNA here is from genome assembly GCF_963455305.1 of Plecotus auritus. Taxonomy (NCBI): domain Eukaryota; kingdom Metazoa; phylum Chordata; class Mammalia; order Chiroptera; family Vespertilionidae; genus Plecotus; species Plecotus auritus. Next base: position 34,176 of record NW_027664321.1, on the reverse strand, counting down.
AGTGCGATACCGGTTACTTCTAAATTTAGTGTTAAAGGGCTGTCAATTGAGGAATAAAGTGGATGAAACATCAGTTCTTCTTCACAGAGGTGATGTAACAGTATAAATGTATTGAAAACTCTTAGAAATCACCATGATAGTGAAGCCAGTGTTCAATGTAGTAATAATTTACATTGAAAGTCTAGTATATTTGGCAAAACGCTTTATAAATACTTGAAATCCAGTAAATGAGCTTCAATCACTGGTCAAAAGTAGTTCAAACACAGTGAATTCAAAGACTAAGGACATATATGGAGATGAGTGAAACAATAAGATACAAGTTCATTGAGCTTGAATGCATGAACAACACTGTTCATTTTCAGCTAAACTGTGTTTAAAACGCAGAGAAGTGAGTGCGATACCGGTTACTTCTAAATTTAGTGTAATAGGGCTATCAATTTAAGAATAAAGTGGAAGAAACATCAGTTCTTCTTCACAGACTGATGTAACAGCATAAATGTATTGAAAACTCTGAGAAATCACCATTGTAGTTAAGACAGTGTTAAATGTACTAATAATTTACATTGAAAGTCTAGTATATTTGGCAAAACGCTTTATAAATACTTGAAATCCAGTAAATGAGCTTCAATCACTGGTCAAAAGTAGTTCAAACACAGTGAATTCAAAGGAAAGACTAAAAAAATATATAGAAAGGTGCCTGAAACAAAAGGAATACAAGTTCACTGAGCTTTAATACACGAAAGAATTTATTTTCGGCTAAACTGTGTTTAAAACGCAAAGAAGTGACTGCGATACTGGTTACTTCTATAATTTAGTGTAAAAAGGCTGTCAATTTAGGAATAAAGTTGAGGAAACACCAGTTCTTCTTCACAGAGCTCATGTAACAGCATAAATGTATTGAAAACACTTAGAAATCACCATGATAGTGAAGCCAGTGTTCAATGTAGTAATAATTTACATTGAAAGTCTAGTATATTTGGCAAAACGCTTTATAAATACTTGAAATCCAGTAAATGAGCTTCAATCACTGGGCAAAAGTAGTTCAAACACAGTGAATTCAAAGAAAAGACTAAGGACATATATGGAGATGAGTGAAACAATAAGAATACAAGTTCATTGAGCTTGAATACACGAAAAACACTGTATATTTTCGGCTAAACTGTGTTTAAAATGTAGAGAAGTGAGTGCGATACTGGTTACTTCTATAATTAAGTGTAAAAAGGCTGTCAATTTAGGAATAAAGTTGAGGAAACACCAGTTCTTCTTCACAGAGCTAATGTAACAGCATAAATGTATTGAAAACCCTTAGAAATCACCATGATAGTGAAGCCAGTGTTCAATGTAGTAATAATTTACATTGAAAGTCTAGTATATTTGGCAAAACGCTTTATAAATACTTGAAATCCAGTAAATGAGCTTCAATCACTGGTTAAAAGTAGTTCAAACACAGTGAATTCAAAGAAAAGACTAAGGACATATATGGAGATTAGTGAAACAATAAGATACAAGTTCATTGAGCTTGAATGCATGAACAACACTGTTCATTTTCGGCTAAACTGTGTTTAAAACGCAGAAAAGTGAGTGCGATACCGGTTACTTCTAAATTTAGTGTTAAAGGGCTGTCAATTGAGGAATAAAGTGGATGAAACATCAGTTCTTCTTCACAGAGGTGATGTAACAGTATAAATGTATTGAAAACTCTTAGAAATCACCATGATAGTGAAGCCAGTGTTCAATGTAGTAATAATTTACATTGAAAGTCTAGTATATTTGGCAAAACGCTTTATAAATACTTGAAATCCAGTAAATGAGCTTCAATCACTGGTCAAAAGTAGTTCAAACACAGTGAATTCAAAGACTAAGGACATATATGGAGATGAGTGAAACAATAAGATACAAGTTCATTGAGCTTGAATGCATGAACAACACTGTTCATTTTCGGCTAAACTGTGTTTAAAACGCAGAGAAGTGAGTGCGATACCGGTTACTTCTAAATTTAGTGTTAAAGGGCTGTCAATTGAGGAATAAAGTGGATGAAACATCAGTTCTTCTTCACAGAGGTGATGTAACAGTATAAATGTATTGAAAACTCTTAGAAATCACCATGATAGTGAAGCCAGTGTTCAATGTAGTAATAATTTACATTGAAAGTCTAGTATATTTGGCAAAACGCTTTATAAATACTTGAAATCCAGTAAATGAGCTTCAATCACTGGTCAAAAGTAGTTCAAACACAGTGAATTCAAAGACTAAGGACATATATGGAGATGAGTGAAACAATAAGATACAAGTTCATTGAGCTTGAATGCATGAACAACACTGTTCATTTTCAGCTAAACTGTGTTTAAAACGCAGAGAAGTGAGTGCGATACCGGTTACTTCTAAATTTAGTGTAATAGGGCTATCAATTTAAGAATAAAGTGGAAGAAACATCAGTTCTTCTTCACAGACTGATGTAACAGCATAAATGTATTGAAAACTCTGAGAAATCACCATTGTAGTTAAGACAGTGTTAAATGTACTAATAATTTACATTGAAAGTCTAGTATATTTGGCAAAACGCTTTATAAATACTTGAAATCCAGTAAATGAGCTTCAATCACTGGTCAAAAGTAGTTCAAACACAGTGAATTCAAAGGAAAGACTAAAAAAATATATAGAAAGGTGCCTGAAACAAAAGGAATACAAGTTCACTGAGCTTTAATACACGAAAGAATTTATTTTCGGCTAAACTGTGTTTAAAACGCAAAGAAGTGACTGCGATACTGGTTACTTCTATAATTTAGTGTAAAAAGGCTGTCAATTTAGGAATAAAGTTGAGGAAACACCAGTTCTTCTTCACAGAGCTCATGTAACAGCATAAATGTATTGAAAACACTTAGAAATCACCATGATAGTGAAGCCAGTGTTCAATGTAGTAATAATTTACATTGAAAGTCTAGTATATTTGGCAAAACGCTTTATAAATACTTGAAATCCAGTAAATGAGCTTCAATCACTGGGCAAAAGTAGTTCAAACACAGTGAATTCAAAGAAAAGACTAAGGACATATATGGAGATGAGTGAAACAATAAGAATACAAGTTCATTGAGCTTGAATACACGAAAAACACTGTATATTTTCGGCTAAACTGTGTTTAAAATGTAGAGAAGTGAGTGCGATACTGGTTACTTCTATAATTAAGTGTAAAAAGGCTGTCAATTTAGGAATAAAGTTGAGGAAACACCAGTTCTTCTTCACAGAGCTAATGTAACAGCATAAATGTATTGAAAACCCTTAGAAATCACCATGATAGTGAAGCCAGTGTTCAATGTAGTAATAATTTACATTGAAAGTCTAGTATATTTGGCAAAACGCTTTATAAATACTTGAAATCCAGTAAATGAGCTTCAATCACTGGTTAAAAGTAGTTCAAACACAGTGAATTCAAAGAAAAGACTAAGGACATATATGGAGATTAGTGAAACAATAAGATACAAGTTCATTGAGCTTGAATGCATGAACAACACTGTTCATTTTCGGCTAAACTGTGTTTAAAACGCAGAAAAGTGAGTGCGATACCGGTTACTTCTAAATTTAGTGTTAAAGGGCTGTCAATTGAGGAATAAAGTGGATGAAACATCAGTTCTTCTTCACAGAGGTGATGTAACAGTATAAATGTATTGAAAACTCTTAGAAATCACCATGATAGTGAAGCCAGTGTTCAATGTAGTAATAATTTACATTGAAAGTCTAGTATATTTGGCAAAACGCTTTATAAATACTTGAAATCCAGTAAATGAGCTTCAATCACTGGTCAAAAGTAGTTCAAACACAGTGAATTCAAAGACTAAGGACATATATGGAGATGAGTGAAACAATAAGATACAAGTTCATTGAGCTTGAATGCATGAACAACACTGTTCATTTTCGGCTAAACTGTGTTTAAAACGCAGAGAAGTGAGTGCGATACCGGTTACTTCTAAATTTAGTGTTAAAGGGCTGTCAATTGAGGAATAAAGTGGATGAAACATCAGTTCTTCTTCACAGAGGTGATGTAACAGTATAAATGTATTGAAAACTCTTAGAAATCACCATGATAGTGAAGCCAGTGTTCAATGTAGTAATAATTTACATTGAAAGTCTAGTATATTTGGAAAAACGCTTTATAAATACTTGAAATCCAGTAAATGAGCTTCAATCACTGGTCAAAAGTAGTTCAAACACAGTGAATTCAAAGACTAAGGACATATATGGAGATGAGTGAAACAATAAGATACAAGTTCATTGAGCTTGAATGCATGAACAACACTGTTCATTTTCAGCTAAACTGTGTTTAAAACGCAGAGAAGTGAGTGCGATACCGGTTACTTCTAAATTTAGTGTAATAGGGCTATCAATTTAAGAATAAAGTGGAAGAAACATCAGTTCTTCTTCACAGACTGATGTAACAGCATAAATGTATTGAAAACTCTGAGAAATCACCATTGTAGTTAAGACAGTGTTAAATGTACTAATAATTTACATTGAAAGTCTAGTATATTTGGCAAAACGCTTTATAAATACTTGAAATCCAGTAAATGAGCTTCAATCACTGGTCAAAAGTAGTTCAAACACAGTGAATTCAAAGGAAAGACTAAAAAAATATATAGAAAGGTGCCTGAAACAAAAGGAATACAAGTTCACTGAGCTTTAATACACGAAAGAATTTATTTTCGGCTAAACTGTGTTTAAAACGCAAAGAAGTGACTGCGATACTGGTTACTTCTATAATTTAGTGTAAAAAGGCTGTCAATTTAGGAATAAAGTTGAGGAAACACCAGTTCTTCTTCACAGAGCTCATGTAACAGCATAAATGTATTGAAAACACTTAGAAATCACCATGATAGTGAAGCCAGTGTTCAATGTAGTAATAATTTACATTGAAAGTCTAGTATATTTGGCAAAACGCTTTATAAATACTTGGAAATCCAGTAAATGAGCTTCAATCACTGGTCAAAAGTAGTTCAAACACAGTGAATTCAAAGAAAAGACTAAGGACATATATGGAGATGAGTGAAACACTAAGATACAAGTCCATTGAGCTTGAATGCATGAACAACACTGTTCATTTTCGGCTAAACTGTGTTTAAAACGCAGAGAAGTGAGTGCGATACCGGTTACTTCTAAATTTAGTGTTAAAGGGCTGTCAATTGAGGAATAAAGTGGATGAAACATCAGTTCTTCTTCACAGAGGTGATGTAACAGTATAAATGTATTGAAAACCCTTAGAAATCACCATGATAGTGAAGCCAGTGTTCAATGTAGGAATAATTTACATTGAAAGTCTAGTATATTTGGCAAAACGCTTTATAAATACTTGAAATCCAGTAAATGAGCTTCAATCACTGGTCAAAAGTAGTTCAAACACAGTGAATTCAAAGACTAAGGACATATATGGAGATGAGTGAAACAATAAGATACAAGTTCATTGAGCTTGAATGCATGAACAACACTGTTCATTTTCGGCTAAACTGTGTTTAAAACGCAGAGAAGTGAGTGCGATACCGGTTACTTCTAAATTTAGTGTAATAGGGCTATCAATTTAAGAATAAAGTGGATGAAACATCAGTTCTTCTTCATAGACTGATGTAACAGCATAAATGTATTGAAAACTCTGAGAAATCACCATTGTAGTTAAGCCAGTGTTCAATGTAGTAATAATTTACATTGAAAGTCTAGTATATTTGGCAAAACGCTATATAAATACTTGAAATTCAGTAAATGAGGTTCAATCACTGGTCAAAAGTAGATCAAACACTGTGAATTCAAAGGATAGACTAAAAAAATATATAGAAAGGTGCCTGAAACAAAAGGAATACAAGTTCACTGAGCTTTAATACAGGAAAGAATTTATTTTCGGCTAAACTGTGTTTAAAACGCAAAGAAGTGAGTGCGATACTGGTTACTTCTATAATTTAGTGTAAAAAGGCTGTCAATTTAGTAATAAAGTTGAGGAAACACCAGTTCTTCTTCACAGAGCTGATGTAACAGCATAAATGTATTGAAAACACATAGAAATCACCATGATAGTGAAGCCAGTGTTCAATGTAGTAATAATTTACATTGAAAGTCTAGTATATTTGGCAAAACGCTTTATAAATACTTGAAATCCAGTAAATGAGCTTCAATCACTGGGCAAAAGTAGTTCAAACACAGTGAATTCAAAGAAAAGACTAAGGACATATATGGAGATGAGTGAAACAATAAGAATACAAGTTCATTGAGCTTGAATACACGAAAAACACTGTATATTTTCGGCTAAACTGTGTTTAAAATGTAGAGAAGTGAGTGCGATACTGGTTACTTCTATAATTAAGTGTAAAAAGGCTGTCAATTTAGGAATAAAGTTGAGGAAACACCAGTTCTTCTTCACAGAGCTAATGTAACAGCATAAATGTATTGAAAACCCTTAGAAATCACCATGATAGTGAAGCCAGTGTTCAATGTAGTAATAATTTACATTGAAAGTCTAGTATATTTGGCAAAACGCTTTATAAATACTTGAAATCCAGTAAATGAGCTTCAATCACTGGTTAAAAGTAGTTCAAACACAGTGAATTCAAAGAAAAGACTAAGGACATATATGGAGATTAGTGAAACAATAAGATACAAGTTCATTGAGCTTGAATGCATGAACAACACTGTTCATTTTCGGCTAAACTGTGTTTAAAACGCAGAAAAGTGAGTGCGATACCGGTTACTTCTAAATTTAGTGTTAAAGGGCTGTCAATTGAGGAATAAAGTGGATGAAACATCAGTTCTTCTTCACAGAGGTGATGTAACAGTATAAATGTATTGAAAACTCTTAGAAATCACCATGATAGTGAAGCCAGTGTTCAATGTAGTAATAATTTACATTGAAAGTCTAGTATATTTGGCAAAACGCTTTATAAATACTTGAAATCCAGTAAATGAGCTTCAATCACTGGTCAAAAGTAGTTCAAACACAGTGAATTCAAAGACTAAGGACATATATGGAGATGAGTGAAACAATAAGATACAAGTTCATTGAGCTTGAATGCATGAACAACACTGTTCATTTTCGGCTAAACTGTGTTTAAAACGCAGAGAAGTGAGTGCGATACCGGTTACTTCTAAATTTAGTGTTAAAGGGCTGTCAATTGAGGAATAAAGTGGATGAAACATCAGTTCTTCTTCACAGAGGTGATGTAACAGTATAAATGTATTGAAAACTCTTAGAAATCACCATGATAGTGAAGCCAGTGTTCAATGTAGTAATAATTTACATTGAAAGTCTAGTATATTTGGCAAAACGCTTTATAAATACTTGAAATCCAGTAAATGAGCTTCAATCACTGGTCAAAAGTAGTTCAAACACAGTGAATTCAAAGACTAAGGACATATATGGAGATGAGTGAAACAATAAGATACAAGTTCATTGAGCTTGAATGCATGAACAACACTGTTCATTTTCAGCTAAACTGTGTTTAAAACGCAGAGAAGTGAGTGCGATACCGGTTACTTCTAAATTTAGTGTAATAGGGCTATCAATTTAAGAATAAAGTGGAAGAAACATCAGTTCTTCTTCACAGACTGATGTAACAGCATAAATGTATTGAAAACTCTGAGAAATCACCATTGTAGTTAAGACAGTGTTAAATGTACTAATAATTTACATTGAAAGTCTAGTATATTTGGCAAAACGCTTTATAAATACTTGAAATCCAGTAAATGAGCTTCAATCACTGGTCAAAAGTAGTTCAAACACAGTGAATTCAAAGGAAAGACTAAAAAAATATATAGAAAGGTGCCTGAAACAAAAGGAATACAAGTTCACTGAGCTTTAATACACGAAAGAATTTATTTTCGGCTAAACTGTGTTTAAAACGCAAAGAAGTGACTGCGATACTGGTTACTTCTATAATTTAGTGTAAAAAGGCTGTCAATTTAGGAATAAAGTTGAGGAAACACCAGTTCTTCTTCACAGAGCTCATGTAACAGCATAAATGTATTGAAAACACTTAGAAATCACCATGATAGTGAAGCCAGTGTTCAATGTAGTAATAATTTACATTGAAAGTCTAGTATATTTGGCAAAACGCTTTATAAATACTTGAAATCCAGTAAATGAGCTTCAATCACTGGGCAAAAGTAGTTCAAACACAGTGAATTCAAAGAAAAGACTAAGGACATATATGGAGATGAGTGAAACAATAAGAATACAAGTTCATTGAGCTTGAATACACGAAAAACACTGTATATTTTCGGCTAAACTGTGTTTAAAATGTAGAGAAGTGAGTGCGATACTGGTTACTTCTATAATTAAGTGTAAAAAGGCTGTCAATTTAGGAATAAAGTTGAGGAAACACCAGTTCTTCTTCACAGAGCTAATGTAACAGCATAAATGTATTGAAAACCCTTAGAAATCACCATGATAGTGAAGCCAGTGTTCAATGTAGTAATAATTTACATTGAAAGTCTAGTATATTTGGCAACACGCTTTATAAATACTTGAAATCCAGTAAATGAGCTTCAATCACTGGTCAAAAGTAGTTCAAACACAGTGAATTCAAAGAAAAGACTAAGGACATATATGGAGATTAGTGAAACAATAAGATACAAGTTCATTGAGCTTGAATGCATGAACAACACTGTTCATTTTCGGCTAAACTGTGTTTAAAACGCAGAGAAGTGAGTGCGATACCGGTTACTTCTAAATTTAGTGTTAAAGGGCTGTCAATTGAGGAATAAAGTGGATGAAACATCAGTTCGTCTTCACAGAGGTGATGTAACAGTATAAATGTATTGAAAACTCTTAGAAATCACCATGATAGTGAAGCCAGTGTTCAATGTAGTAATAATTTACATTGAAAGTCTAGTATATTTGGCAAAACGCTTTATAAATACTTGAAATCCAGTAAATGAGCTTCAATCACTGGTCAAAAGTAGTTCAAACACAGTGAATTCAAAGACTAAGGACATATATGGAGATGAGTGAAACAATAAGATACAAGTCCATTGAGCTTGAATGCATGAACAACACTGTTCATTTTCGGCTAAACTGTGTTTAAAACGCAGAGAAGTGAGTGCGATAACGGTTACTTCTAAATTTAGTGTTAAAGGGCTGTCAATTGAGGAATAAAGTGGATGAAACATCAGTTCTTCTTCACAGAGGTGATGTAACAGTATAAATGTATTGAAAACCCTTAGAAATCACCATGATAGTGAAGCCAGTGTTCAATGTAGTAATAATTTACATTGAAAGTCTAGTATATTTGGCAAAACGCTTTATAAATACTTGAAATCCAGTAAATGAGCTTCAATCACTGGTCAAAAGTAGTTCAAACACAGTGAATTCAAAGAAAAGACTAAGGACATATATGGAGATTAGTGAAACAATAAGATACAAGTTCATTGAGCTTGAATGCATGAACAACACTGTTCATTTTCGGCTAAACTGTGTTTAAAACGCAGAGAAGTGAGTGCGATACCGGTTACTTCTAAATTTAGTGTTAAAGGGCTGTCAATTGAGGAATAAAGTGGATGAAACATCAGTTCTTCTTCACAGAGGTGATGTAACAGTATAAATGTATTGAAAACTCTTAGAAATCACCATGATAGTGAAGCCAGTGTTCAATGTAGTAATAATTTACATTGAAAGTCTAGTATATTTGGCAAAACGCTTTATAAATACTTGAAATCCAGTAAATGAGCTTCAATCACTGGTCAAAAGTAGTTCAAACACAGTGAATTCAAAGACTAAGGACATATATGGAGATGAGTGAAACAATAAGATACAAGTCCATTGAGCTTGAATGCATGAACAACACTGTTCATTTTCGGCTAAACTGTGTTTAAAACGCAGAGAAGTGAGTGCGAAACCGGTTACTTCTAAATTTAGTGTAATAGGGCTATCAATTTAAGAATAAAGTGGAAGAAACATCAGTTCTTCTTCACAGACTGATGTAACAGCATAAATGTATTGAAAACTCTGAGAAATCACCATTGTAGTTAAGACAGTGTTACATGTAGTAATAATTTACATTGAAAGTCTAGTATATTTGGCAAAACGCTTTATAAATACTTGAAATCCAGTAAATGAGCTTCAATCACTGGTCAAAAGTAGTTCAAACACAGTGAATTCAAAGGAAAGACTAAAAAAATATATAGAAAGGTGCCTGAAACAAAAGGAATACAAGTTCACTGAGCTTTAATACACGAAAGAATTTATTTTCGGCTAAACTGTGTTTAAAACGCAAAGAAGTGACTGCGATACTGGTTACTTCTATAATTTAGTGTAAAAAGGCTGTCAATTTAGGAATAAAGTTGAGGAAACACCAGTTCTTCTTCACAGAGCTCATGTAACAGCATAAATGTATTGAAAACACTTAGAAATCACCATGATAGTGAAGCCAGTGTTCAATGTAGTAATAATTTACATTGAAAGTCTAGTATATTTGGCAAAACGCTTTATAAATACTTGGAAATCCAGTAAATGAGCTTCAATCACTGGTCAAAAGTAGTTCAAACACAGTGAATTCAAAGAAAAGACTAAGGACATATATGGAGATGAGTGAAACACTAAGATACAAGTCCATTGAGCTTGAATGCATGAACAACACTGTTCATTTTCGGCTAAACTGTGTTTAAAACGCAGAGAAGTGAGTGCGATACCGGTTACTTCTAAATTTAGTGTTAAAGGGCTGTCAATTGAGGAATAAAGTGGATGAAACATCAGTTCTTCTTCACAGAGGTGATGTAACAGTATAAATGTATTGAAAACCCTTAGAAATCACCATGATAGTGAAGCCAGTGTTCAATGTAGGAATAATTTACATTGAAAGTCTAGTATATTTGGCAAAACGCTTTATAAATACTTGAAATCCAGTAAATGAGCTTCAATCACTGGTCAAAAGTAGTTCAAACACAGTGAATTCAAAGACTAAGGACATATATGGAGATGAGTGAAACAATAAGATACAAGTTCATTGAGCTTGAATGCATGAACAACACTGTTCATTTTCGGCTAAACTGTGTTTAAAACGCAGAGAAGTGAGTGCGATACCGGTTACTTCTAAATTTAGTGTAATAGGGCTATCAATTTAAGAATAAAGTGGATGAAACATCAGTTCTTCTTCATAGACTGATGTAACAGCATAAATGTATTGAAAACTCTGAGAAATCACCATTGTAGTTAAGCCAGTGTTCAATGTAGTAATAATTTACATTGAAAGTCTAGTATATTTGGCAAAACGCTATATAAATAGTTGAAATTCAGTAAATGAGGTTCAATCACTGGTCAAAGTAGATCAAACACTGTGAATTCAAAGGATAGACTAAAAAAATATATAGAAAGGTGCCTGAAACAAAAGGAATACAAGTTCACTGAGCTTTAATACAGGAAAGAATTTATTTTCGGCTAAACTGTGTTTAAAACGCAAAGAAGTGAGTGCGATACTGGTTACTTCTATAATTTAGTGTAAAAAGGCTGTCAATTTAGTAATAAAGTTGAGGAAACACCAGTTCTTCTTCACAGAGCTGATGTAACAGCATAAATGTATTGAAAACACATAGAAATCACCATGATAGTGAAGCCAGTGTTCAATGTAGTAATAATTTACATTGAAAGTCTAGTATATTTGGCAAAACGCTTTATAAATACTTGAAATCCAGTAAATGAGCTTCAATCACTGGGCAAAAGTAGTTCAAACACAGTGAATTCAAAGAAAAGACTAAGGACATATATGGAGATGAGTGAAACAATAAGAATACAAGTTCATTGAGCTTGAATACACGAAAAACACTGTATATTTTCGGCTAAACTGTGTTTAAAATGTAGAGAAGTGAGTGCGATACTGGTTACTTCTATAATTAAGTGTAAAAAGGCTGTCAATTTAGGAATAAAGTTGAGGAAACACCAGTTCTTCTTCACAGAGCTAATGTAACAGCATAAATGTATTGAAAACCCTTAGAAATCACCATGATAGTGAAGCCAGTGTTCAATGTAGTAATAATTTACATTGAAAGTCTAGTATATTTGGCAAAACGCTTTATAAATACTTGAAATCCAGTAAATGAGCTTCAATCACTGGTTAAAAGTAGTTCAAACACAGTGAATTCAAAGAAAAGACTAAGGACATATATGGAGATTAGTGAAACAATAAGATACAAGTTCATTGAGCTTGAATGCATGAACAACACTGTTCATTTTCGGCTAAACTGTGTTTAAAACGCAGAAAAGTGAGTGCGATACCGGTTACTTCTAAATTTAGTGTTAAAGGGCTGTCAATTGAGGAATAAAGTGGATGAAACATCAGTTCTTCTTCACAGAGGTGATGTAACAGTATAAATGTATTGAAAACTCTTAGAAATCACCATGATAGTGAATCCAGTGTTCAATGTAGTAATAATTTACATTGAAAGTCTAGTATATTTGGCAAAACGCTTTATAAATACTTGAAATCCAGTAAATGAGCTTCAATCACTGGTCAAAAGTAGTTCAAACACAGTGAATTCAAAGACTAAGGACATATATGGAGATGAGTGAAACAATAAGATACAAGTTCATTGAGCTTGAATGCATGAACAACACTGTTCATTTTCGGCTAAACTGTGTTTAAAACGCAGAGAAGTGAGTGCGATACCGGTTACTTCTAAATTTAGTGTTAAAGGGCTGTCAATTGAGGAATAAAGTGGATGAAACATCAGTTCTTCTTCACAGAGGTGATGTAACAGTATAAATGTATTGAAAACTCTTAGAAATCACCATGATAGTGAAGCCAGTGTTCAATGTAGTAATAATTTACATTGAAAGTCTAGTATATTTGGCAAAACGCTTTATAAATACTTGAAATCCAGTAAATGAGCTTCAATCACTGGTCAAAAGTAGTTCAAACACAGTGAATTCAAAGACTAAGGACATATATGGAGATGAGTGAAACAATAAGATACAAGTTCATTGAGCTTGAATGCATGAACAACACTGTTCATTTTCAGCTAAACTGTGTTTAAAACGCAGAGAAGTGAGTGCGATACCGGTTACTTCTAAATTTAGTGTAATAGGGCTATCAATTTAAGAATAAAGTGGAAGAAACATCAGTTCTTCTTCACAGACTGATGTAACAGCATAAATGTATTGAAAACTCTGAGAAATCACCATTGTAGTTAAGACAGTGTTAAATGTACTAATAATTTACATTGAAAGTCTAGTATATTTGGCAAAACGCTTTATAAATACTTGAAATCCAGTAAATGAGCTTCAATCACTGGTCAAAAGTAGTTCAAACACAGTGAATTCAAAGGAAAGACTAAAAAAATATATAGAAAGGTGCCTGAAACAAAAGGAATACAAGTTCACTGAGCTTTAATACACGAAAGAATTTATTTTCGGCTAAACTGTGTTTAAAACGCAAAGAAGTGACTGCGATACTGGTTACTTCTATAATTTAGTGTAAAAAGGCTGTCAATTTAGGAATAAAGTTGAGGAAACACCAGTTCTTCTTCACAGAGCTCATGTAACAGCATAAATGTATTGAAAACACTTAGAAATCACCATGATAGTGAAGCCAGTGTTCAATGTAGTAATAATTTACATTGAAAGTCTAGTATATTTGGCAAAACGCTTTATAAATACTTGGAAATCCAGTAAATGAGCTTCAATCACTGGTCAAAAGTAGTTCAAACACAGTGAATTCAAAGAAAAGACTAAGGACATATATGGAGATGAGTGAAACACTAAGATACAAGTCCATTGAGCTTGAATGCATGAACAACACTGTTCATTTTCGGCTAAACTGTGTTTAAAACGCAGAGAAGTGAGTGCGATACCGGTTACTTCTAAATTTAGTGTTAAAGGGCTGTCAATTGAGGAATAAAGTGGATGAAACATCAGTTCTTCTTCACAGAGGTGATGTAACAGTATAAATGTATTGAAAACCCTTAGAAATCACCATGATAGTGAAGCCAGTGTTCAATGTAGGAATAATTTACATTGAAAGTCTAGTATATTTGGCAAAACGCTTTATAAATACTTGAAATCCAGTAAATGAGCTTCAATCACTGGTCAAAAGTAGTTCAAACACAGTGAATTCAAAGACTAAGGACATATATGGAGATGAGTGAAACAATAAGATACAAGTTCATTGAGCTTGAATGCATGAACAACACTGTTCATTTTCGGCTAAACTGTGTTTAAAACGCAGAGAAGTGAGTGCGATACCGGTTACTTCTAAATTTAGTGTAATAGGGCTATCAATTTAAGAATAAAGTGGATGAAACATCAGTTCTTCTTCATAGACTGATGTAACAGCATAAATGTATTGAAAACTCTGAGAAATCACCATTGTAGTTAAGCCAGTGTTCAATGTAGTAATAATTTACATTGAAAGTCTAGTATATTTGGCAAAACGCTATATAAATACTTGAAATTCAGTAAATGAGGTTCAATCACTGGTCAAAAGTAGATCAAACACTGTGAATTCAAAGGATAGACTAAAAAAAATATATAGAAAGGTGCCTGAAACAAAAGGAATACAAGTTCACTGAGCTTTAATACACGAAAGAATTTATTTTCGGCTAAACTGTGTTTAAAACGCAAAGAAGTGAGTGCGATACTGGTTACTTCTATAATTTAGTGTAAAAAGGCTGTCAATTTAGTAATAAAGTTGAGGAAACACCAGTTCTTCTTCACAGAGCTGATGTAACAGCATAAATGTATTGAAAACACTTAGAAATCACCATGATAGTGAAGCCAGTGTTCAATGTAGTAATAATTTACATTGAAAGTCTAGTATATTTGGCAAAACGCTTTATAAATACTTGAAATCCAGTAAATGAGCTTCAATCACTGGTTAAAAGTAGTTCAAACACAGTGAATTCAAAGAAAAGACTAAGGACATATATGGAGATGAGTGAAACAATAAGAATACAAGTTCATTGAGCTTGAATACACGAAAAACACTGTATATTTTCGGCTAAACTGTGTTTAAAATGTAGAGAAGTGAGTGCGATACTGGTTACTTCTATAATTAAGTGTAAAAAGGCTGTCAATTTAGGAATAAAGTTGAGGAAACACCAGTTCTTCTTCACAAAGCTAATGTAACAGCATAAATGTATTGAAAACCCTTAGAAATCACCATGATAGTGAAGCCAGTGTTCAATGTAGTAATAATTTACATTGAAAGTCTAGTATATTTGGCAAAACGCTTTATAAATACTTGAAATCCAGTAAATGAGCTTCAATCACTGGTCAAAAGTAGTTCAAACACAGTGAATTCAAAGAAAAGACTAAGGACATATATGGAGATTAGTGAAACAATAAGATACAAGTCCATTGAGCTTGAATGCATGAACAACACTGTTCATTTTCGGCTAAACTGTGTTTAAAACGCAGAGAAGTGAGTGCGATACCGGTTACTTCTAAATTTAGTGTTAAAGGGCTGTCAATTGAGGAATAAAGTGGATGAAACATCAGTTCTTCTTCACAGAGGTGATGTAACAGTATAAATGTATTGAAAACTCTTAGAAATCACCATGATAGTGAAGCCAGTGTTCAATGTAGTAATAATTTACATTGAAAGTCTAGTATATTTGGCAAAACGCTTTATAAATACTTGAAATCCAGTAAATGAGCTTCAATCACTGGTCAAAAGTAGTTCAAACACAGTGAATTCAAAGACTAAGGACATATATGGAGATGAGTGAAACAATAAGATACAAGTTCATTGAGCTTGAATGCATGAACAACACTGTTCATTTTCGGCTAAACTGTGTTTAAAACGCAGAGAAGTGAGTGCGATACCGGTTACTTCTAAATTTAGTGTTAAAGGGCTGTCAATTGAGGAATAAAGTGGATGAAACATCAGTTCTTCTTCACAGAGGTGATGTAACAGTATAAATGTATTGAAAACTCT
This sequence comes from Plecotus auritus, assembly GCF_963455305.1. NCBI lineage: Eukaryota > Metazoa > Chordata > Mammalia > Chiroptera > Vespertilionidae > Plecotus > Plecotus auritus. Next base: position 18,283 of record NW_027664321.1, on the reverse strand, counting down.
TAGAAATCACCATGATAGTGAAGCCAGTGTTCAATGTAGTAATAATTTACATTGAAAGTCTAGTATATTTGGCAAAACGCTTTATAAATACTTGAAATCCAGTAAATGAGCTTCAATCACTGGTCAAAAGTAGTTCAAACACAGTGAATTCAAAGACTAAGGACATATATGGAGATGAGTGAAACAATAAGATACAAGTTCATTGAGCTTGAATGCATGAACAACACTGTTCATTTTCAGCTAAACTGTGTTTAAAACGCAGAGAAGTGAGTGCGATACCGGTTACTTCTAAATTTAGTGTAATAGGGCTATCAATTTAAGAATAAAGTGGAAGAAACATCAGTTCTTCTTCACAGACTGATGTAACAGCATAAATGTATTGAAAACTCTGAGAAATCACCATTGTAGTTAAGACAGTGTTAAATGTACTAATAATTTACATTGAAAGTCTAGTATATTTGGCAAAACGCTTTATAAATACTTGAAATCCAGTAAATGAGCTTCAATCACTGGTCAAAAGTAGTTCAAACACAGTGAATTCAAAGGAAAGACTAAAAAAATATATAGAAAGGTGCCTGAAACAAAAGGAATACAAGTTCACTGAGCTTTAATACACGAAAGAATTTATTTTCGGCTAAACTGTGTTTAAAACGCAAAGAAGTGACTGCGATACTGGTTACTTCTATAATTTAGTGTAAAAAGGCTGTCAATTTAGGAATAAAGTTGAGGAAACACCAGTTCTTCTTCACAGAGCTCATGTAACAGCATAAATGTATTGAAAACACTTAGAAATCACCATGATAGTGAAGCCAGTGTTCAATGTAGTAATAATTTACATTGAAAGTCTAGTATATTTGGCAAAACGCTTTATAAATACTTGGAAATCCAGTAAATGAGCTTCAATCACTGGTCAAAAGTAGTTCAAACACAGTGAATTCAAAGAAAAGACTAAGGACATATATGGAGATGAGTGAAACACTAAGATACAAGTCCATTGAGCTTGAATGCATGAACAACACTGTTCATTTTCGGGTAAACTGTGTTTAAAACGCAGAGAAGTGAGTGCGATACCGGTTACTTCTAAATTTAGTGTTAAAGGGCTGTCAATTGAGGAATAAAGTGGATGAAACATCAGTTCTTCTTCACAGAGGTGATGTAACAGTATAAATGTATTGAAAACCCTTAGAAATCACCATGATAGTGAAGCCAGTGTTCAATGTAGGAATAATTTACATTGAAAGTCTAGTATATTTGGCAAAACGCTTTATAAATACTTGAAATCCAGTAAATGAGCTTCAATCACTGGTCAAAAGTAGTTCAAACACAGTGAATTCAAAGACTAAGGACATATATGGAGATGAGTGAAACAATAAGATACAAGTTCATTGAGCTTGAATGCATGAACAACACTGTTCATTTTCGGCTAAACTGTGTTTAAAACGCAGAGAAGTGAGTGCGATACCGGTTACTTCTAAATTTAGTGTAATAGGGCTATCAATTTAAGAATAAAGTGGATGAAACATCAGTTCTTCTTCATAGACTGATGTAACAGCATAAATGTATTGAAAACTCTGAGAAATCACCATTGTAGTTAAGCCAGTGTTCAATGTAGTAATAATTTACATTGAAAGTCTAGTATATTTGGCAAAACGCTATATAAATAGTTGAAATTCAGTAAATGAGGTTCAATCACTGGTCAAAAGTAGATCAAACACTGTGAATTCAAAGGATAGACTAAAAAAATATATAGAAAGGTGCCTGAAACAAAAGGAATACAAGTTCACTGAGCTTTAATACAGGAAAGAATTTATTTTCGGCTAAACTGTGTTTAAAACGCAAAGAAGTGAGTGCGATACTGGTTACTTCTATAATTTAGTGTAAAAAGGCTGTCAATTTAGTAATAAAGTTGAGGAAACACCAGTTCTTCTTCACAGAGCTGATGTAACAGCATAAATGTATTGAAAACACATAGAAATCACCATGATAGTGAAGCCAGTGTTCAATGTAGTAATAATTTACATTGAAAGTCTAGTATATTTGGCAAAACGCTTTATAAATACTTGAAATCCAGTAAATGAGCTTCAATCACTGGGCAAAAGTAGTTCAAACACAGTGAATTCAAAGAAAAGACTAAGGACATATATGGAGATGAGTGAAACAATAAGAATACAAGTTCATTGAGCTTGAATACACGAAAAACACTGTATATTTTCGGCTAAACTGTGTTTAAAATGTAGAGAAGTGAGTGCGATACTGGTTACTTCTATAATTAAGTGTAAAAAGGCTGTCAATTTAGGAATAAAGTTGAGGAAACACCAGTTCTTCTTCACAGAGCTAATGTAACAGCATAAATGTATTGAAAACCCTTAGAAATCACCATGATAGTGAAGCCAGTGTTCAATGTAGTAATAATTTACATTGAAAGTCTAGTATATTTGGCAAAACGCTTTATAAATACTTGAAATCCAGTAAATGAGCTTCAATCACTGGTTAAAAGTAGTTCAAACACAGTGAATTCAAAGAAAAGACTAAGGACATATATGGAGATTAGTGAAACAATAAGATACAAGTTCATTGAGCTTGAATGCATGAACAACACTGTTCATTTTCGGCTAAACTGTGTTTAAAACGCAGAAAAGTGAGTGCGATACCGGTTACTTCTAAATTTAGTGTTAAAGGGCTGTCAATTGAGGAATAAAGTGGATGAAACATCAGTTCTTCTTCACAGAGGTGATGTAACAGTATAAATGTATTGAAAACTCTTAGAAATCACCATGATAGTGAATCCAGTGTTCAATGTAGTAATAATTTACATTGAAAGTCTAGTATATTTGGCAAAACGCTTTATAAATACTTGAAATCCAGTAAATGAGCTTCAATCACTGGTCAAAAGTAGTTCAAACACAGTGAATTCAAAGACTAAGGACATATATGGAGATGAGTGAAACAATAAGATACAAGTTCATTAAGCTTGAATGCATGAACAACACTGTTCATTTTCGGCTAAACTGTGTTTAAAACGCAGAGAAGTGAGTGCGATACCGGTTACTTCTAAATTTAGTGTTAAAGGGCTGTCAATTGAGGAATAAAGTGGATGAAACATCAGTTCTTCTTCACAGAGGTGATGTAACAGTATAAATGTATTGAAAACTCTTAGAAATCACCATGATAGTGAAGCCAGTGTTCAATGTAGTAATAATTTACATTGAAAGTCTAGTATATTTGGCAAAACGCTTTATAAATACTTGAAATCCAGTAAATGAGCTTCAATCACTGGTCAAAAGTAGTTCAAACACAGTGAATTCAAAGACTAAGGACATATATGGAGATGAGTGAAACAATAAGATACAAGTTCATTGAGCTTGAATGCATGAACAACACTGTTCATTTTCAGCTAAACTGTGTTTAAAACGCAGAGAAGTGAGTGCGATACCGGTTACTTCTAAATTTAGTGTAATAGGGCTATCAATTTAAGAATAAAGTGGAAGAAACATCAGTTCTTCTTCACAGACTGATGTAACAGCATAAATGTATTGAAAACTCTGAGAAATCACCATTGTAGTTAAGACAGTGTTAAATGTACTAATAATTTACATTGAAAGTCTAGTATATTTGGCAAAACGCTTTATAAATACTTGAAATCCAGTAAATGAGCTTCAATCACTGGTCAAAAGTAGTTCAAACACAGTGAATTCAAAGGAAAGACTAAAAAAATATATAGAAAGGTGCCTGAAACAAAAGGAATACAAGTTCACTGAGCTTTAATACACGAAAGAATTTATTTTCGGCTAAACTGTGTTTAAAACGCAAAGAAGTGACTGCGATACTGGTTACTTCTATAATTTAGTGTAAAAAGGCTGTCAATTTAGGAATAAAGTTGAGGAAACACCAGTTCTTCTTCACAGAGCTCATGTAACAGCATAAATGTATTGAAAACACTTAGAAATCACCATGATAGTGAAGCCAGTGTTCAATGTAGTAATAATTTACATTGAAAGTCTAGTATATTTGGCAAAACGCTTTATAAATACTTGGAAATCCAGTAAATGAGCTTCAATCACTGGTCAAAAGTAGTTCAAACACAGTGAATTCAAAGAAAAGACTAAGGACATATATGGAGATGAGTGAAACACTAAGATACAAGTCCATTGAGCTTGAATGCATGAACAACACTGTTCATTTTCGGCTAAACTGTGTTTAAAACGCAGAGAAGTGAGTGCGATACCGGTTACTTCTAAATTTAGTGTTAAAGGGCTGTCAATTGAGGAATAAAGTGGATGAAACATCAGTTCTTCTTCACAGAGGTGATGTAACAGTATAAATGTATTGAAAACCCTTAGAAATCACCATGATAGTGAAGCCAGTGTTCAATGTAGGAATAATTTACATTGAAAGTCTAGTATATTTGGCAAAACGCTTTATAAATACTTGAAATCCAGTAAATGAGCTTCAATCACTGGTCAAAAGTAGTTCAAACACAGTGAATTCAAAGACTAAGGACATATATGGAGATGAGTGAAACAATAAGATACAAGTTCATTGAGCTTGAATGCATGAACAACACTGTTCATTTTCGGCTAAACTGTGTTTAAAACGCAAAGAAGTGAGTGCGATACTGGTTACTTCTATAATTTAGTGTAAAAAGGCTGTCAATTTAGTAATAAAGTTGAGGAAACACCAGTTCTTCTTCACAGAGCTGATGTAACAGCATAAATGTATTGAAAACACTTAGAAATCACCATGATAGTGAAGCCAGTGTTCAATGTAGTAATAATTTACATTGAAAGTCTAGTATATTTGGCAAAACGCTTTATAAATACTTGAAATCCAGTAAATGAGCTTCAATCACTGGGCAAAAGTAGTTCAAACACAGTGAATTCAAAGAAAAGACTAAGGACATATATGGAGATGAGTGAAACAATAAGAATACAAGTTCATTGAGCTTGAATACACGAAAAACACTGTATATTTTCGGCTAAACTGTGTTTAAAATGTAGAGAAGTGAGTGCGATACTGGTTACTTCTATAATTAAGTGTAAAAAGGCTGTCAATTTAGGAATAAAGTTGAGGAAACACCAGTTCTTCTTCACAGAGCTAATGTAACAGCATAAATGTATTGAAAACCCTTAGAAATCACCATGATAGTGAAGCCAGTGTTCAATGTAGTAATAATTTACATTGAAAGTCTAGTATATTTGGCAAAACGCTTTATAAATACTTGAAATCCAGTAAATGAGCTTCAATCACTGGTTAAAAGTAGTTCAAACACAGTGAATTCAAAGAAAAGACTAAGGACATATATGGAGATTAGTGAAACAATAAGATACAAGTTCATTGAGCTTGAATGCATGAACAACACTGTTCATTTTCGGCTAAACTGTGTTTAAAACGCAGAAAAGTGAGTGCGATACCGGTTACTTCTAAATTTAGTGTTAAAGGGCTGTCAATTGAGGAATAAAGTGGATGAAACATCAGTTCTTCTTCACAGAGGTGATGTAACAGTATAAATGTATTGAAAACTCTTAGAAATCACCATGATAGTGAATCCAGTGTTCAATGTAGTAATAATTTACATTGAAAGTCTAGTATATTTGGCAAAACGCTTTATAAATACTTGAAATCCAGTAAATGAGCTTCAATCACTGGTCAAAAGTAGTTCAAACACAGTGAATTCAAAGACTAAGGACATATATGGAGATGAGTGAAACAATAAGATACAAGTTCATTAAGCTTGAATGCATGAACAACACTGTTCATTTTCGGCTAAACTGTGTTTAAAACGCAGAGAAGTGAGTGCGATACCGGTTACTTCTAAATTTAGTGTTAAAGGGCTGTCAATTGAGGAATAAAGTGGATGAAACATCAGTTCTTCTTCACAGAGGTGATGTAACAGTATAAATGTATTGAAAACTCTTAGAAATCACCATGATAGTGAAGCCAGTGTTCAATGTAGTAATAATTTACATTGAAAGTCTAGTATATTTGGCAAAACGCTTTATAAATACTTGAAATCCAGTAAATGAGCTTCAATCACTGGTCAAAAGTAGTTCAAACACAGTGAATTCAAAGACTAAGGACATATATGGAGATGAGTGAAACAATAAGATACAAGTTCATTGAGCTTGAATGCATGAACAACACTGTTCATTTTCAGCTAAACTGTGTTTAAAACGCAGAGAAGTGAGTGCGATACCGGTTACTTCTAAATTTAGTGTAATAGGGCTATCAATTTAAGAATAAAGTGGAAGAAACATCAGTTCTTCTTCACAGACTGATGTAACAGCATAAATGTATTGAAAACTCTGAGAAATCACCATTGTAGTTAAGACAGTGTTAAATGTACTAATAATTTACATTGAAAGTCTAGTATATTTGGCAAAACGCTTTATAAATACTTGAAATCCAGTAAATGAGCTTCAATCACTGGTCAAAAGTAGTTCAAACACAGTGAATTCAAAGGAAAGACTAAAAAAATATATAGAAAGGTGCCTGAAACAAAAGGAATACAAGTTCACTGAGCTTTAATACACGAAAGAATTTATTTTCGGCTAAACTGTGTTTAAAACGCAAAGAAGTGACTGCGATACTGGTTACTTCTATAATTTAGTGTAAAAAGGCTGTCAATTTAGGAATAAAGTTGAGGAAACACCAGTTCTTCTTCACAGAGCTCATGTAACAGCATAAATGTATTGAAAACACTTAGAAATCACCATGATAGTGAAGCCAGTGTTCAATGTAGTAATAATTTACATTGAAAGTCTAGTATATTTGGCAAAACGCTTTATAAATACTTGGAAATCCAGTAAATGAGCTTCAATCACTGGTCAAAAGTAGTTCAAACACAGTGAATTCAAAGAAAAGACTAAGGACATATATGGAGATGAGTGAAACACTAAGATACAAGTCCATTGAGCTTGAATGCATGAACAACACTGTTCATTTTCGGCTAAACTGTGTTTAAAACGCAGAGAAGTGAGTGCGATACCGGTTACTTCTAAATTTAGTGTTAAAGGGCTGTCAATTGAGGAATAAAGTGGATGAAACATCAGTTCTTCTTCACAGAGGTGATGTAACAGTATAAATGTATTGAAAACCCTTAGAAATCACCATGATAGTGAAGCCAGTGTTCAATGTAGGAATAATTTACATTGAAAGTCTAGTATATTTGGCAAAACGCTTTATAAATACTTGAAATCCAGTAAATGAGCTTCAATCACTGGTCAAAAGTAGTTCAAACACAGTGAATTCAAAGACTAAGGACATATATGGAGATGAGTGAAACAATAAGATACAAGTTCATTGAGCTTGAATGCATGAACAACACTGTTCATTTTCGGCTAAACTGTGTTTAAAACGCAGAGAAGTGAGTGCGATACCGGTTACTTCTAAATTTAGTGTAATAGGGCTATCAATTTAAGAATAAAGTGGATGAAACATCAGTTCTTCTTCATAGACTGATGTAACAGCATAAATGTATTGAAAACTCTGAGAAATCACCATTGTAGTTAAGCCAGTGTTCAATGTAGTAATAATTTACATTGAAAGTCTAGTATATTTGGCAAAACGCTATATAAATACTTGAAATTCAGTAAATGAGGTTCAATCACTGGTCAAAAGTAGATCAAACACTGTGAATTCAAAGGATAGACTAAAAAAAATATATAGAAAGGTGCCTGAAACAAAAGGAATACAAGTTCACTGAGCTTTAATACACGAAAGAATTTATTTTCGGCTAAACTGTGTTTAAAACGCAAAGAAGTGAGTGCGATACTGGTTACTTCTATAATTTAGTGTAAAAAGGCTGTCAATTTAGTAATAAAGTTGAGGAAACACCAGTTCTTCTTCACAGAGCTGATGTAACAGCATAAATGTATTGAAAACACTTAGAAATCACCATGATAGTGAAGCCAGTGTTCAATGTAGTAATAATTTACATTGAAAGTCTAGTATATTTGGCAAAACGCTTTATAAATACTTGAAATCCAGTAAATGAGCTTCAATCAGTGGTTAAAAGTAGTTCAAACACAGTGAATTCAAAGAAAAGACTAAGGACATATATGGAGATGAGTGAAACAATAAGAATACAAGTTCATTGAGCTTGAATACACGAAAAACACTGTATATTTTCGGCTAAACTGTGTTTAAAATGTAGAGAAGTGAGTGCGATACTGGTTACTTCTATAATTAAGTGTAAAAAGGCTGTCAATTTAGGAATAAAGTTGAGGAAACACCAGTTCTTCTTCACAGAGCTCATGTAACAGCATAAATGTATTGAAAACCCTTAGAAATCACCATGATAGTGAAGCCAGTGTTCAATGTAGTAATAATTTACATTGAAAGTCTAGTATATTTGGCAAAACGCTTTATAAATACTTGAAATCCAGTAAATGAGCTTCAATCACTGGTCAAAAGTAGTTCAAACACAGTGAATTCAAAGAAAAGACTAAGGACATATATGGAGATTAGTGAAACAATAAGATACAAGTCCATTGAGCTTGAATGCATGAACAACACTGTTCATTTTCGGCTAAACTGTGTTTAAAACGCAGAGAAGTGAGTGCGATACCGGTTACTTCTAAATTTAGTGTTAAAGGGCTGTCAATTGAGGAATAAAGTGGATGAAACATCAGTTCTTCTTCACAGAGGTGATGTAACAGTATAAATGTATTGAAAACTCTTAGAAATCACCATGATAGTGAAGCCAGTGTTCAATGTAGTAATAATTTACATTGAAAGTCTAGTATATTTGGCAAAACGCTTTATAAATACTTGAAATCCAGTAAATGAGCTTCAATCACTGGTCAAAAGTAGTTCAAACACAGTGAATTCAAAGACTAAGGACATATATGGAGATGAGTGAAACAATAAGATACAAGTTCATTGAGCTTGAATGCATGAACAACACTGTTCATTTTCAGCTAAACTGTGTTTAAAACGCAGAGAAGTGAGTGCGATACCGGTTACTTCTAAATTTAGTGTAATAGGGCTATCAATTTAAGAATAAAGTGGAAGAAACATCAGTTCTTCTTCACAGACTGATGTAACAGCATAAATGTATTGAAAACTCTGAGAAATCACCATTGTAGTTAAGACAGTGTTAAATGTACTAATAATTTACATTGAAAGTCTAGTATATTTGGCAAAACGCTTTATAAATACTTGAAATCCAGTAAATGAGCTTCAATCACTGGTCAAAAGTAGTTCAAACACAGTGAATTCAAAGGAAAGACTAAAAAAATATATAGAAAGGTGCCTGAAACAAAAGGAATACAAGTTCACTGAGCTTTAATACACGAAAGAATTTATTTTCGGCTAAACTGTGTTTAAAACGCAAAGAAGTGACTGCGATACTGGTTACTTCTATAATTTAGTGTAAAAAGGCTGTCAATTTAGGAATAAAGTTGAGGAAACACCAGTTCTTCTTCACAAAGCTAATGTAACAGCATAAATGTATTGAAAACCCTTAGAAATCACCATGATAGTGAAGCCAGTGTTCAATGTAGTAATAATTTACATTGAAAGTCTAGTATATTTGGCAAAACGCTTTATAAATACTTGGAAATCCAGTAAATGAGCTTCAATCACTGGTCAAAAGTAGTTCAAACACAGTGAATTCAAAGAAAAGACTAAGGACATATATGGAGATGAGTGAAACACTAAGATACAAGTCCATTGAGCTTGAATGCATGAACAACACTGTTCATTTTCGGGTAAACTGTGTTTAAAACGCAGAGAAGTGAGTGCGATACCGGTTACTTCTAAATTTAGTGTTAAAGGGCTGTCAATTGAGGAATAAAGTGGATGAAACATCAGTTCTTCTTCACAGAGGTGATGTAACAGTATAAATGTATTGAAAACCCTTAGAAATCACCATGATAGTGAAGCCAGTGTTCAATGTAGGAATAATTTACATTGAAAGTCTAGTATATTTGGCAAAACGCTTTATAAATACTTGAAATCCAGTAAATGAGCTTCAATCACTGGTCAAAAGTAGTTCAAACACAGTGAATTCAAAGACTAAGGACATATATGGAGATGAGTGAAACAATAAGATACAAGTTCATTGAGCTTGAATGCATGAACAACACTGTTCATATTCGGCTAAACTGTGTTTAAAACGCAGAGAAGTGAGTGCGATGCCGGTTACTTCTAAATTTAGTGTAATAGGGCTATCAATTTAAGAATAAAGTGGATGAAACATCAGTTCTTCTTCATAGACTGATGTAACAGCAAAAATGTATTGAAAACTCTGAGAAATCACCATTGTAGTTAAGCCAGTGTTCAATGTAGTAATAATTTACATTGAAAGTCTAGTATATTTGGCAAAACGCTATATAAATACTTGAAATTCAGTAAATGAGGTTCAATCACTGGTCAAAAGTAGATCAAACACTGTGAATTCAAAGGATAGACTAAAAAAAATATATAGAAAGGTGCCTGAAACAAAAGGAATACAAGTTCACTGAGCTTTAATACACGAAAGAATTTATTTTCGGCTAAACTGTGTTTAAAACGCAAAGAAGTGAGTGCGATACTGGTTACTTCTATAATTTAGTGTAAAAAGGCTGTCAATTTAGTAATAAAGTTGAGGAAACACCAGTTCTTCTTCACAGAGCTGATGTAACAGCATAAATGTATTGAAAACACTTAGAAATCACCATGATAGTGAAGCCAGTGTTCAATGTAGTAATAATTTACATTGAAAGTCTAGTATATTTGGCAAAACGCTTTATAAATACTTGAAATCCAGTAAATGAGCTTCAATCACTGGTTAAAAGTAGTTCAAACACAGTGAATTCAAAGAAAAGACTAAGGACATATATGGAGATGAGTGAAACAATAAGAATACAAGTTCATTGAGCTTGAATACACGAAAAACACTGTATATTTTCGGCTAAACTGTGTTTAAAATGTAGAGAAGTGAGTGCGATACTGGTTACTTCTATAATTAAGTGTAAAAAGGCTGTCAATTTAGGAATAAAGTTGAGGAAACACCAGTTCTTCTTCACAAAGCTAATGTAACAGCATAAATGTATTGAAAACCCTTAGAAATCACCATGATAGTGAAGCCAGTGTTCAATGTAGTAATAATTTACATTGAAAGTCTAGTATATTTGGCAAAACGCTTTATAAATACTTGAAATCCAGTAAATGAGCTTCAATCACTGGTCAAAAGTAGTTCAAACACAGTGAATTCAAAGAAAAGACTAAGGACATATATGGAGATTAGTGAAACAATAAGATACAAGTTCATTGAGCTTGAATGCATGAACAACACTGTTCATTTTCGGCTAAACTGTGTTTAAAACGCAGAGAAGTGAGTGCGATACCGGTTACTTCTAAATTTAGTGTTAAAGGGCTGTCAATTGAGGAATAAAGTGGATGAAACATCAGTTCTTCTTCACAGAGGTGATGTAACAGTATAAATGTATTGAAAACTCTTAGAAATCACCATGATAGTGAAGCCAGTGTTCAATGTAGTAATAATTTACATTGAAAGTCTAGTATATTTGGCAAAACGCTTTATAAATACTTGAAATCCAGTAAATGAGCTTCAATCACTGGTCAAAAGTAGTTCAAACACAGTGAATTCAAAGACTAAGGACATATATGGAGATGAGTGAAACAATAAGATACAAGTCCATTGAGCTTGAATGCATGAACAACACTGTTCATTTTCGGCTAAACTGTGTTTAAAACGCAGAGAAGTGAGTGCGATACCGGTTACTTCTAAATTTAGTGTTAAAGGGCTGTCAATTGAGGAATAAAGTGGATGAAACATCAGTTCTTCTTCACAGAGGTGATGTAACAGTATAAATGTATTGAAAACCCTTAGAAATCACCATGATAGTGAAGCCAGTGTTCAATGTAGTAATAATTTACATTGAAAGTCTAGTATATTTGGCAAAACGCTTTATAAATACTTGAAATCCAGTAAATGAGCTTCAATCACTGGTCAAAAGTAGTTCACACACAGTGAATTCAAAGACTAAGGACATATATGGAGATGAGTGAAACAATAAGATACAAGTTCATTGAGCTTGAATGCATGAACAACACTGTTCATTTTCGGCTAAACTGTGTTTAAAACGCAGAGAAGTGAGTGCGATACCGCTTACTTCTAAATTTAGTGTAATAGGGCTATCAATTTACGAATAAAGTGGATGAAACATCAGTTCTTCTTCACAGACTGATGTAACAGCATAAATGTATTGAAAACTCTGAGAAATCACCATTGTAGTTAAGCCAGTGTTCAATGTAGTAATAATTTACATTGAAAGTCTAGTATATTTGGCAAAACGCTTTATAAATACTTGAAATCCAGTAAATGAGCTTCAATCACTGGTCAAAAGTAGTTCAAACACAGTGAATTCAAAGGAAAGACTAAAAAAATATATAGAAAGGTGCCTGAAACAAAAGGAATACAAGTTCACTGAGCTTTAATACACGAAAGAATTTATTTTCGGCTAAACTGTGTTTAAAACGCAAAGAAGTGACTGCGATACTGGTTACTTCTATGATTTAGTGTAAAAAGGCTGTCAATTTAGGAATAAAGTTGAGGAAACACCAGTTCTTCTTCACAGAGCTCATGTAACAGCATAAATGTATTGAAAACACTTAGAAATCACCATGATAGTGAAGCCAGTGTTCAATGTAGTAATAATTTACATTGAAAGTCTAGTATATTTGGCAAAACGCTTTATAAATACTTGAAAATCCAGTAAATGAGCTTCAATCACTGGTCAAAAGTAGTTCAAACACAGTGAATTCAAAGAAAAGACTAAGGACATATATGGAGATCAGTGAAACACTAAGATACAAGTCCATTGAGCTTGAATGCATGAACAACACTGTTCATTTTCGGCTAAACTGTGTTTAAAACGCAGAGAAGTGAGTGCGATACCGGTTACTTCTAAATTTAGTGTTAAAGGGCTGTCAATTGAGGAATAAAGTGGATGAAACATCAGTTCTTCTTCACAGAGGTGATGTAACAGTATAAATGTATTGAAAACCCTTAGAAATCACCATGATAGTGAAGCCAGTGTTCAATGTAGGAATAATTTACATTGAAAGTCTAGTATATTTGGCAAAACGCTTTATAAATACTTGAAATCCAGTAAATGAGCTTCAATCACTGGTCAAAAGTAGTTCAAACACAGTGAATTCAAAGACTAAGGACATATATGGAGATGAGTGAAACAATAAGATACAAGTTCATTGAGCTTGAATGCATGAACAACACTGTTCATTTTCGGCTAAACTGTGTTTAAAACGCAGAGAAGTGAGTGCGATACCGGTTACTTCTAAATTTAGTGTAATAGGGCTATCAATTTACGAATAAAGTGGATGAAACATCAGTTCTTCTTCATAGACTGATGTAACAGCATAAATGTATTAAAAACTCTGAGAAATCACCATTGTAGTTAAGCCAGTGTTCAATGTAGTAATAATTTACATTGAAAGTCTAGTATATTTGGCAAAACGCTATACAAATACTTGAAATTCAGTAAATGAGGTTCAATCACTGGTCAAAAGTAGATCAAACACTGTGAATTCAAAGGATAGACTAAAAAAATATATAGAAAGGTGCCTGAAACAAAAGGAATACAAGTTCACTGAGCTTTAATACACGAAAGAATTTATTTTCGGCTAAACTGTGTTTAAAACGCAAAGAAGTGAGTGCGATACTGGTTACTTCTATAATTTAGTGTAAAAAGGCTGTCAATTTAGTAATAAAGTTGAGGAAATACCAGTTCTTCTTCACAGAGCTGATGTAACAGCATAAATGTATTGAAAACACATAGAAATCACCATGATAGTGAAGCCAGTGTTCAATGTAGTAATAATTTACATTGAAAGTCTAGTATATTTGGCAAAACGCTTTATAAATACTTGAAATCCAGTAAATGAGCTTCAATCACTGGGCAAAAGTAGTTCAAACACAGTGAATTCAAAGAAAAGACTAAGGACATATATGGAGATGAGTGAAACAATAAGAATACAAGTTCATTGAGCTTGAATACACGAAAAACACTGTATATTTTCGGCTAAACTGTGTTTAAAATGTAGAGAAGTGAGTGCGATACTGGTTACTTCTATAATTAAGTGTAAAAAGGCTGTCAATTTAGGAATAAAGTTGAGGAAACACCAGTTCTTCTTCACAGAGCTCATGTAACAGCATAAATGTATTGAAAACCCTTAGAAATCACCATGATAGTGAAGCCAGTGTTCAATGTAGGAATAATTTACATTGAAAGTCTAGTATATTTGGCAAAACGCTTTATAAATACTTGAAATCCAGTAAATGAGCTTCAATCACTGGTCAAAAGTAGTTCAAACACAGTGAATTCAAAGAAAAGACTAAGGACATATATGGAGATTAGTGAAACAATAAGATACAAGTTCATTGAGCTTGAATGCATGAACAACACTGTTCATTTTCGGCTAAACTGTGTTTAAAACGCAGAAAAGTGAGTGCGATACCGGTTACTTCTAAATTTAGTGTTAAAGGGCTGTCAATTGAGGAATAAAGTGGATGAAACATCAGTTCTTCTTCACAGAGGTGATGTAACAGTATAAATGTATTGAAAACTCTTAGAAATCACCATGATAGTGAAGCCAGTGTTCAATGTAGTAATAATTTACATTGAAAGTCTAGTATATTTGGCAAAACGCTTTATAAATACTTGAAATCCAGTAAATGAGCTTCAATCACTGGTCAAAAGTAGTTCAAACACAGTGAATTCAAAGACTAAGGACATATATGGAGATGAGTGAAACAATAAGATACAAGTTCATTGAGCTTGAATGCATGAACAACACTGTTCATTTTCGGCTAAACTGTGTTTAAAACGCAGAGAAGTGAGTGCGATACCGGTTACTTCTAAATTTAGTGTAATAGGGCTATCAATTTAAGAATAAAGTGGATGAAACATCAGTTCTTCTTCATAGACTGATGTAACAGCATAAATGTATTGAAAACTCTGAGAAATCACCATTGTAGTTAAGCCAGTGTTCAATGTAGTAATAATTTACATTGAAAGTCTAGTATATTTGGCAAAACGCTATATAAATACTTGAAATTCAGTAAATGAGGTTCAATCACTGGTCAAAAGTAGATCAAACACTGTGAATTCAAAGGATAGACTAAAAAAATATATAGAAAGGTGCCTGAAACAAAAGGAATACAAGTTCACTGAGCTTTAATACACGAAAGAATTTATTTTCGGCTAAACTGTGTTTAAAACGCAAAGAAGTGAGTGCGATACTGGTTACTTCTATAATTTAGTGTAAAAAGGCTGTCAATTTAGTAATAAAGTTGAGGAAACACCAGTTCTTCTTCACAGAGCTGATGTAACAGCATAAATGTATTGAAAACACATAGAAATCACCATGATAGTGAAGCCAGTGTTCAATGTAGTAATAATTTACATTGAAAGTCTAGTATATTTGGCAAAACGATTTATAAATACTTGAAATCCAGTAAATGAGCTTCAATCACTGGGCAAAAGTAGTTCAAACACAGTGAATTCAAAGAAAAGACTAAGGACATATATGGAGATGAGTGAAACAATAAGAATACAAGTTCATTGAGCTTGAATACACGAAAAACACTGTATATTTTCGGCTAAACTGTGTTTAAAATGTAGAGAAGTGAGTGCGATACTGGTTACTTCTATAATTAAGTGTAAAAAGGCTGTCAATTTAGGAATAAAGTTGAGGAAACACCAGTTCTTCTTCACAGAGCTCATGTAACAGCATAAATGTATTGAAAACCCTTAGAAATCACCATGATAGTGAAGCCAGTGTTCAATGTAGGAATAATTTACATTGAAAGTCTAGTATATTTGGCAAAACGCTTTATAAATACTTGAAATCCAGTAAATGAGCTTCAATCACTGGTCAAAAGTAGTTCAAACACAGTGAATTCAAAGAAAAGACTAAGGACATATATGGAGATTAGTGAAACAATAAGATACAAGTTCATTGAGCTTGAATGCATGAACAACACTGTTCATTTTCGGCTAAACTGTGTTTAAAACGCAGAGAAGTGAGTGCGATACCGGTTACTTCTAAATTTAGTGTTAAAGGGCTGTCAATTGAGGAATAAAGTGGATGAAACATCAGTTCTTCTTCACAGAGGTGATGTAACAGTATAAATGTATTGAAAACTCTTAGAAATCACCATGATAGTGAAGCCAGTGTTCAATGTAGTAATAATTTACATTGAAAGTCTAGTATATTTGGCGAAACGCTTTATAAATACTTGAAATCCAGTAAATGAGCTTCAATCACTGGTCAAAAGTAGTTCAAACACAGTGAATTCAAAGACTAAGGACATATATGGAGATGAGTGAAACAATAAGATACAAGTCCATTGAGCTTGAATGCATGAACAACACTGTTCATTTTCGGCTAAACTGTGTTTAAAACGCAGAGAAGTGAGTGCGATACCGGTTACTTCTAAATTTAGTGTTAAAGGGCTGTCAATTGAGGAATAAAGTGGATGAAACATCAGTTCTTCTTCACAGAGGTGATGTAACAGTATAAATGTATTGAAAACCCTTAGAAATCACCATGATAGTGAAGCCAGTGTTCAATGTAGTAATAATTTACATTGAAAGTCTAGTATATTTGGCAAAACGCTTTATAAATACTTGAAATCCAGTAAATGAGCTTCAATCACTGGTCAAAAGTAGTTCACACACAGTGAATTCAAAGACTAAGGACATATATGGAGATGAGTGAAACAATAAGATACAAGTTCATTGAGCTTGAATGCATGAACAACACTGTTCATTTTCGGCTAAACTGTGTTTAAAACGCAGAGAAGTGAGTGCGATACTGCTTACTTCTAAATTTAGTGTAATAGGGCTATCAATTTACGAATAAAGTGGATGAAACATCAGTTCTTCTTCACAGACTGATGTAACAGCATAAATGTATTGAAAACTCTGAGAAATCACCATTGTAGTTAAGCCAGTGTTCAATGTAGTAATAATTTACATTGAAAGTCTAGTATATTTGGCAAAACGCTTTATAAATACTTGAAATTCAGTAAATGAGGTTCAATCACTGGTCAAAAGTAGATCAAACACTGTGAATTCAAAGGAAAGACTAAAAAAATATATAGAAAGGTGCCTGAAACAAAAGGAATACAAGTTCACTGAGCTTTAATACACGAAAGAATTTATTTTCAGCTAAACTGTGTTTAAAACGCAAAGAAGTGAGTGCGATACTGGTTACTTCTAAATTTAGTGTTAAAGGGCTGTCAATTGAGGAATAAAGTGGATGAAACATCAGTTCTTCTTCACAGAGGTGATGTAACAGTATAAATGTATTGAAAACTCTTAGAAATCACCATGATAGTGAAGCCAGTGTTCAATGTAGTAATAATTTACATTGAAAGTCTAGTATATTTGGCAAAACGCTTTATAAATACTTGAAATCCAGTAAATGAGCTTCAATCACTGGTCAAAAGTAGTTCAAACACAGTGAATTCAAAGACTAAGGACATATATGGAGATGAGTGAAACAATAAGATACAAGTCCATTGAGCTTGAATGCATGAACAACACTGTTCATTTTCGGCTAAACTGTGTTTAAAACGCAGAGAAGTGAGTGCGATACCGGTTACTTCTAAATTTAGTGTTAAAGGGCTGTCAATTGAGGAATAAAGTGGATGAAACATCAGTTCTTCACAGAGGTGATGTAACAGTATAAATGTATTGAAAACCCTTAGAAATCACCATGATAGTGAAGCCAGTGTTCAATGTAGTAATAATTTACATTGAAAGTCTAGTATATTTGGCAAAACGCTTTATAAATACTTGAAATCCAGTAAATGAGCTTCAATCACTGGTCAAAAGTAGTTCAAACACAGTGAATTCAAAGAAAAGACTAAGGACATATATGGAGATTAGTGAAACAATAAGATACAAGTTCATTGAGCTTGAATGCATGAACAACACTGTTCATTTTCGGCTAAACTGTGTTTAAAATGCAGAGAAGTGAGTGCGATACCGGTTACTTCTAAATTTAGTGTTAAAGGGCTGTCAATTGAGGAATAAAGTGGATGAAACATCAGTTCTTCTTCACAGAGGTGATGTAACAGTATAAATGTATTGAAAACTCTTAGAAATCACCATGATAGTGAAGCCAGTGTACAATGTAGTAATAATTTACATTGAAAGTCTAGTATATTTGGCAAAACGCTTTATAAATACTTGAAATCCAGTAAATGAGCTTCAATCACTGGTCAAAAGTAGTTCAAACACAGTGA